>NC_138207.1:96483552-96507545 GCF_964194415.1 Vipera berus | reverse complement strand
TTTCCCAGCATTAGGCTCCTCTTCCTTCTCATTAGGTGGCCAAAGTATTTGAGCTACAACTTCAGGATCTGGCCTTCTAAAGAGCAGTCAGGGTTGATCTCCTCTATGACTGGCCGGTTTGATTGCCTTGCAGTCCAAGGGACTGACAGGAGTCTTCTCCAGCACCATAGTTCAAAGGCCTCAATTCTTTGGCGCTCAGCCTTTCTTATGGTCCAGCTTTCACTGCCATACATTGCAACTGGGAAGACCATAGCCTTGACTATACGCACTTTTGTTGGCAGGGTGATGTCTCTGCTTTTAATGTGCTGTCTAGATTTGCCATGGCTTTCTTCCCCAGGAGCAAGCATCTTTTAATTTCTTGACTACAGTCCCCATCTGCAGTGATCTTGGAGCCCAGGAAAATAAAAACTGTCACTATCTCCATTTCTTCCCCATCTATTTGTCAGGAATTGAGAGGGCCAGATGCCATGATCTTGGTTTTCTTAATGTTAAGTTTCAAGCCAACTTTTGCACTCTCCTCAGGACAGTTAACAACATGTAAAATCATGGCCAATGTTGCTTTTCCAACACAGCTTTTGTTTTGGAAGAACTGTGAAGGCCCTTCACAGTGATATAATATCTCTCTGGGTATATACATCCTAGTAGTCTTTTCTATCTGTTCTTTCCTTTCTGTTGAAAAGGGATCCTTTTTTGGTTAGATGACATAAATTCTTTCCAAGTTCCCAGTTCTTAAAAGAAAAGTGTCATGTGCTGATTGCTAGTGAGGCAAGAAAAGCAATGGGTCTACAAATCTTGCAGAGGTTTGCTAGAAGAGGATTGCAAAACAGTGAAGTTCTCCAAGTATTGAAAGAGTTGGTCATATGAAAATAATTAGTCTAAAACATCAGCAGTTCACTGCAGGGTTGAGAAGAGACACATTTCATGCCAGTGGGTAAGGACGTAAGACAGAGTGATCAGATTTTCTGGTCCAAGCAGAAGGCAGGATTTTGAGATTCTTTTTTTTTTTTAATTCCATTTATATCCCACCCTTCTCCGAAGACTCAGGGCGGCTTACAAGCTTAGCAGTAGCCTTCATTCTATGTACAGTATATGCCTGCTTATTAGGGCTTTCATACACCCCCCAAGCGGCATTATTACAAAGTCAGCTTAATTGCCCCCAACAATCTGGGTCCTCATTTTACCTACCTCGGAAGGACGGAAGGCTGAGTCAACCTTGAGCCTGGTGGGATGCGAGCCTGCACTAATTGCAGGCAGCTGGTGTTACGTAAGGAGGCTTTAGCCCACTGCTCCACCAAGGCTCTTGGGGTCGCGATGGGTTGGACACGACTTCGCAACTAACAACAACAGGGTGGAATTGAGGCATTAGTCCACTGCTCCACCAAGGCTCTCAGATTCTCAGGTGAGAGTTGACAGCAGTCTAGAGAGAGGTTGTCACAGACATCGTCTCAATCAAAGGTCAAATACAGGAAGCTCTTGACACCACCTTGGTACAATCAAGAGTTGTGAAACTCAGTTCTGGTATCTTTCTGATCCTGAGGTTTGGCTTCTCCAGAATTAGGTCATTCTGATGTCTCAACTCTTTTGCTTTTTTTCTCTTTTTCAGAGGAAGAACCATCTGAGAAAAAAAGTGACAAAGTCTGAGATTAAAAAAAATATGAAACCAGAGATTTTTTTATTAATTAATGTATGTCTACAGTCATACAAACACACTCACATTTGGCTTTGACTGAATCTGTACCTGTGTTCTCTAGAAATCTTTACCGATTTTAGAAGGATGTTGATTTTGTCTGTGTGAATTTAGATATACAACCAAGAGTGATTGAAAAGTTGTTCCTTACTTGAGGATATGAACAACAGAGACAGAGTGAGATTATTTAAGGGAGGAGAAAAGGAGAGGAGAAAAGGAAATATCAAGAAAAAATCTTGACAGGGTAATCCATTAAACTATGGAAGAGCTTCTGAAAGAAGAGATAGAGGACTTAAGACTTAAAGTGATAGAGGACATTCAAGATTTAAAAATGAGAGTGGATAGAGTAGCAGAAAATAGATGTGTAAAAATTGTATCTGTCAAATTACTTGTATATGACAACGGACTAAATCAATTTGAATTTTGCTTTATTTCTCTGTTCTAAAAATTGTGCAATCCAGTCTGTCCCTCCCTCCCTTTCTTTTAAAGTCTAATTCATTGGCTGCTCTCAAATGTTTGTTTCCCATAATTCATTGGCTCCAAAACCCAAGAAAGACATATCAAAATTCTTCAAAGCAGTTTTATTTACTGTTCCTCACCCATAAGACAGCAATCTTAACAAACTAAAGCAGAGTACTAGCATCAATAAATATGTACTCTGAGCACTCCTAGAGAGGAGCTTTTTTGACCTTCTTCTTCCCAGATTAGTTATCTAAACTTCTAGAGCTGAATAATTGTAGCTCAGGATTGAAACGAGGGGTCTTTAGTGCTCTCTGAGCTTGGTTGTTGTTGTTTTTTGGGGGGGTTGCAGATGTTTCATTAGCCAATTTAGGTAACATCATCAGTGCTAGAAGGAGGGATTGTGAAGGAGAGGGGAGGATGGTATTAGGCACACAACTTAGATCCTACACATGCACAAATGAAGCTTCATGCACTCGCCCACCACTGCAACAGCCCAGTTCTCAACAAGCCATGGACTGGTAGTGATCAACAAACCAGGAGTTGGAACTCCTGGAGTAGAGGAGGAGGAGGACTATAAGAGTCCTTGGTGCTCTCTGATCTTGGCTGTATTCTTGAAGACATTTTGTTACCCAAACTAGGTAACAACATAAATATGATGTTTAAATAAAGAGACATGGTAATTCCAATGACAGAGAAGATTTGGAGAATGGTTTGAGCTGTCTTTATATTATATGTCTTTATATGTCATGGCATATCACACACACACACACACACACACACACACACACACACACACACACACACATATATATATATATATATATATATATATATATATATATATATATATATATATATATATATATATATATATATATATATGAAGGGACGCGGTGGCTCAGTGGGTTAGGACGCTGAGCTTGTCGATCAGAAGGTCAGCAGTTTGGCGGGTCGAATCCTAAGTGCCGCGTAGCAGAGTGAGCGCCTGTTACTCGTCCCAGCTTCTGCCAACCTAGCAGTTCGAAAGCACGTAAAAATGCAAGTAGAAAAATAGGGACCACTACGGTGGGAAGGTAACAGCGTTCCGTGCGCCTTTGGCGTCTAGTCATGCCGGCCACATGACCACGGAGACGTCCTCGGACAAGCGCTGGCTCTTTGGCTTTGAAACGGAGATGAGCACCGGCCCCTAGAGTCGGAAACGACTAGCACGCATGTGCGGGGGAACCTTTACCTATATATATATATATATATATATATATATATATATATATATATATATATATATTCAGGTTACTTCTGTCTGAGTTTTGTTAGTAGGTGGCAGAGATAGAAGAACAAGGATGATGTATTGCATGAAGGAGCTTGAAGAGCTGCAGTGCCAGGAAAAGTAGAGAACCATTTTTAAACGAAGAGGGATAGCACTAGCTAAGGGGAGACGTTGAAGCGGAGACTCTGAGCTCAGATAATTAAAAGACCAAATCAACATTTTGCCTAAAACCATCAGCCTCTGCAGGACAAGTGTGAGAGTTTTTCCACCAGCACTCCATATGCCGTGAAACATAACGAGGTAGACATTGCAACAGACTCTGCAGAATTGTAATCCAGGGAAATACAATATTCTACCCTAAAAACACCCATTTTCTCACCACGGCGAGCCATCTGCACAGATCATTTAACCTCCACTGATTGCCAGGCAGCAATCAGAAGCTAATTATGCTGCAAATATTGCTCCTTCGTTGTTACGATGGGCCTCTATTATTTCATATGGTATCAGCTTGCCTGGAATGGTATTTGATCCTGGTGTTTTAAATCATTCAACAATTGCATGCATCTTGCAAGCCCATCCACCTTAGAAACAGGATTTAAAGCTGAAATGGATAGGATTAACCAATTATTCAATCGTTATCTATTAGGGCCCACAACTGCTTTGTGGGAAACAGGAACATGATGATTCGATATGTATTTATGAGTTTCTCCCTTCAATCACATTGACATTTATAATCAGTTGAAAGGTTTTGGAGATGCTTAGGAGGGCACTAAGAATTAGAACAACAAAGAAAAATCATAGTTATCACTTTGCTGTCACATGTTGACAGTTCCTGGGGTACTTGAGGGTCATAAAATAGAAATGGGTGCCCACACATGGTCTACAGTCAGAAGTAGCTACTCTGACTTTGGCTTACAGCCTCTTGCTGAATTTGTCAACATCATTTCAATGGAGATACTTCCTTTGAAGAGAGACCAAATGTCATGACTTCGTTTCTTTCCAAGGAAAGAAAACACCAATCAGATGAACTGCTGAGCTGGCAGAGAGGCCAACAAACACAACTGCAAAGCAACACATTTTTCAGTGGAGCAGTACAGGTCTTCTGCTGAAGCTCTTGGAACAAATACAGCCCCCAAGATTGTGGGAAGTCAGACCCCAGCGAAGGAAATATTAAAAGGGCAGAAAAATATATTTCCTAAAAGGATCTTGAAGAGGCAGAAAAGCATGGCCAGTTTTCTTGATAGCCCCAGGTCTCCCTCCCCCAAGCAGAAACCAGCTCTGTACAAATGCAGATGTAAACCCTCAGGAAGGTTAAAGCTAGATTAAGAAGACAAAGACACCTAAAAATCTACATACCCCACCCAGACTCTAAGACGGGACATAATAGGATTAACCGACAGATACCAAAAGGGTAAACCCAGACTTGGCTCAGAATACATGACACAGGAATTAGCCTCAAACAGTAACAGGAAGCAGCTCCAAACAAAAGGCTCCAGAGGGTATAAAACCCCAATCCCTACATATGTTCACTCTCTTTTCTGCCAGAGCCATCTTCCTGTCTGGCTCTCCTCTTCAATAAACTGCAACCTTCTTCCTAAAGCAGTCGCCATGTTTATTCCCAGCTTGGACTGAACCACGATGAAGACTTTTCTTCCAACAAGATCTTACCTCCCTGACCTTTCCCAGCCTCTTATTGGAGCATGAGAAAGGGCCACCTCCAACTTCACTGCTACTGCTGGTACTCCAAGACCCAAGATATGTTTACGGAGAGGAACTACTACACCATGTTTTTGGTGTTTTTTTTTGTTTTGTTTTTTTCATTCAGCCTTGTCTCATTGTTGCTTGAAGAATTTTCCCCCAAACTGGCTAAGATTGTGTGGCCAACCACAATAACGACGCCAATGAAGTGCATATGGAAAGGTTTTCTCAGGTGTTAAAAAAAGGTAAACAGAAAGGAAAAAAGAAGAAGAAGAAGAAGAAGAAGAAGAAGAAGAAGAAGAAGAAGAAGAAGAAGAAGAAGAAGAAGAAGAAGAGGAGGAGGAGGAGGAGGAGGAGGAGGAGGAGGAGGAGGAGGAGGAGGAGGAGGAGGAAGAAGAAGAAGAAGAAGAAGAAGAAGAAGAAGAAGAAGAAGAAGAAGAAGAAGAGGAGGAGGAGGAGGAGGAGGAGGAGGAGGAGGAGGAGGAGGAAGAAGAAGAAGAAGAAGAAGAAGAAGAAGAGGAGGAGGAAGAGGAGGAGGAGGAGGAGGAGGAGGAGGAAGAAGAAGAAGAAGAAGAAGAAGAAGAAGAAGAAGAAGAAGAAGAAGAAGAAGAAGAAGAAGAAGAAGAAGAAGAAGAAGAAGAAGAAGAAGTTGGAAGGGACCTTGGAGGTCATCTAGAGAGAGAGAGAGAGAGAGAGAGAGAGAGAGAGAGAGAGAGAGAGAGAGAGAGAGAGAGAGAGAGAGAGAGAGAGAGAGAGAGAGAGAGAACCCAGACAAGCATTGCCTCACTTCATTTATATGAAATTAGTGTCTCTTTCCAAAGCATGAAGAGCAGGCCTGCCAAAGAGACCGCCTCCCCAAGGCGAAGCGGCGACCTTGTTTTCTTTTTTTGGGTTCCTTTTCAAACAATTCAAGCACTCTGCTGGAAAGATAATTCCTTAATTTCCTCTTTTCTCATGCTTGAGACCACCTGGGCAGTCACTGCAGGATAGTGCAGCAAACTCACATGAATTCTTGATTATCGTCTGCCTGCAAGTCCAGCAAATTGGAATTGGTGGTGCTGCTCGAGGAAATGAGCATGAAAAACAAAACAAAAAACAAAAACAAAAAAAAACCCACAACTTTTTTGGTCCTCTCTTCACAGTAGCCTCATTCTGGCAACAAAGCTGAGATGCCGTAAATATTATTTCTGACACAGGGAGATGTTTGTTTGAGAAACAACCAATTTAATCTTGAGGGCATCGGAGAAAGGATTTTATTTATTTATTTTTTTCCTTTTGTTGTTGTTGTTGTTGTTGCCCAAACAGCAATACGGGATTGTGAACGTAGCATTAAAGAAGAAAGATAGCTGTCAGGCATCTCGCTTAATCTGAAGGAAGGGGACAAGAAATTGGGAGGTAATTAAGTTGACCTTAAGTCTGAAATAGAATTGTGGGGTTTCGTTCAGCTGATCAGAAAAAGGAAAGAGTAAAAATACTCCTTAGAGTATACCAACTGAAATGGTGAGGGTCAGTGCTTTTTTTGTAAAAGAAAAAGGTGCCGGAACTCACACCTCATACAACCCACCTTGCCTACCTTACAAGGTTCCATCCAAAAAAGGTGCCGGAACTCCGTTCTGAGCGTTCTATGAGAAAAAAAGCCCTGGTGAGGGTTATTTCTGAAGATGGCCACAGGGCCCATATTCATTCATTTATTAAGTGGGAGTCAAAGGCAAAAAAATATGGTAATATTGCAGAGGAAATGATTATCAGTATTAATGTAGAAATCATCCCTTTATTTATTCTTAGATTATTTTTATGCACAGGCAAAGTTCCTATGCCACTTCAGTCGAATGAATCTGTTTATAACAATGAATCAACCTCAAAGGAGGAGATAACTACATGTTTTATATATATACATACAGACATACAATTTTGGTCCAGTGATTAACTATCTCTTAGCAATCTTTATTCTTGCTTTTTGCAACCTGTTGCCATCTAATTTGGTTGGGCTTCTACTCCCAGTCAATTGCTGGAAACTGCAGGTTGACAGTTGAATTATATATAATATACATGCACACATACCCAGAAAGATGCGTGTGTGTGTGTGTGTGTGTGTGCGTGTGTGTGTGTGTGTACATTTTTTGGCGTCTGGGACTAAGCAAGTGTATTCTGAATGCTTAACAAACATTATATCTATATCTATAGATATAGATATAGATATATATAGATAGATATATTCATTCATTCTTTTCTTGGGATGATTTGAAAACTATACATTAATCTGGGTGAAGTAATCCCAACAGATTTTGTTTTCATTATTTTCATTTCTCTTTCAGAGTTGTTTTGTAATCTGTTTTGTTTAGCTTCACACAATCCAAAGTTGTGTCTTCTAATTATAGTCTTGCACTTTGCTACCAGCAAAGTTGAAAGCATCTCTCTTACTTTATTCTTTCCTACCAAATTATACATCAGACTTCTCTTGCAATCCTTTGGAACTCCCGGACCTTCTATTTTTTCTCTCTGTAACATCAGTGGAGATGCTACTCAACATGGAAACACATATGCCAAAGCCATCTGGGAGAGAATCTGACTCCGTCCTAAAGAGAAGACATAAATTAGATTTTAAATAACAAAGCATCTGGCAGTTAAGGATGACAAGCTGGCAAGAAAGCAGATGAAAGAAAGGAGGTGGTAAATCAGAAAGTTGCATCCTCAAACTCTGATTTGTTGGCAAAGGCACATCTGTCTTGTCTTGTTTGAAAACTCTAAAGAAGAATCATTTTCCAAACAAACCTCCTTGCAAAGATTCAAGAGATTTGTTATTAATGTTTGGTTTATCAATAAAGGCACTGAAAGAGAAAACACAGCACACATCACAGCACATGTGACAACTGAACATCAATTTTAACCTAGAAACGTTTTTCAAAATAATTCTTAAAAGGTTTGAACTTTTGAAACATTTTGAAACTGTGGGGTCCTTGGTGCTCTCTGAGCTTGATGGTTTTCTTGTAGATGCTTCATTATCCAACTGGGTAACATCTTCAGTGCTAGAAGGGATTGGAGTTGGCTCTTATTTTTATTTCCTAGTAGCTTGCCCTATCAACGTTGGTGGAAGTAGACTTAGTGGCAATCTTGGTGACATGTAATATCCATTTATCCAAATGTTTTAGAGTAGGGCTTTTCAACCTTTTCACCCATTGTACCACTTTCAGGATCTGGCAACATCCGAGGACCACCAGTCGCCTAGCAAGGTGTCAAAAACTTGATGACCAAAAAAAAAAAAAGGAAAAAAGTGATGAAGTACAGGTAGTCCTCGACTTACAACAGTTCGCTTGGTGACTTTTTGAAGTTACAATGGCACTGAAAAAAGTGCCCCCCAAGCCACAGCCAAGCAAGATACTTGCCTCCTTCTGTCCGAGGTTTTCATTGTTGTGAGCATTTCTGTTGAGGATTGGCAGCGGGGGTGGGGGGTGTTTGGTTTTTATTCCCCCCATCTGCTGGGTGGTCGCAGCAGGTTTTGCTCACTTGACATGACCCCGGGACACTGTGACCGTCATAAATATGAATCAGTTGCCAAGCATCTGAATGTAAATCACAAGACCCTGGAGATGCTGCAACATTCCAGCTGATCGGCGCTTCTTCTGGGCTCAGAAGTGCCAGGATCAGCGCCGAGCTCCAGCTGGAGACTGGTGCTGATCCTGACGCTTCCACTGATCCCTGAGAGCCCCGAAGAAGCACTGATCCTGGCACTTCCGCTGAGCCCTGACATCCCTGCAGCTCCAGCCATCTCTCGCTCAGGCTTCTGCGGTACTGCCACCAGTTCAGCTCATTCCCCTCCCCCGCTACCACTTTTTTAGGATGGTCGCATACCACCTGCCAGGTGCCAATCTACCACTGGTTGAAAAGCCCTGTTTTAGAGTCCTCATGACTTTCTAATACCTCAGGCAGTTGATTTTTCTGATCCGCTCCCCCTCCCCCAAATATTAGCAACTGAAGATGCTGCCATGTATACTAGAGACTTCTACATTTGATACGTGATTTTTTTTAAACCACTGCAGTGATCTACCTTCTGGGTTCAGACTCATGTCCCGTTAATTATGACAGTTGTGGCAAGAAGATGCCATGTGAACTGTTTTTAGAAGACATGTCTTCCTAGCATTCATCTCAACCTCTCCCTACCCTGACTCACCCCACCTGTCAGGTGCAAAGGATTAGGACCATAAAGTTACGTTGCAGTTCAAAAGATCTACTGCCCAAGCTCATACACAAAAATCTAGTCAACACTAGAGTTAGTTCAGCACTAAATTGGTGCCAAGTAAGCATCATCGGAATTCAAGGGGGTTGACCTTGGACCATTTATGGGAACGTAATGACTCCAAGTTGATGGTGCACTTCACACCACCTTCAGCTCTGTCTCCTCTTCTTTTATACCCCCAGAGAGATGTGTTAAGATTAAGATTTTCTGGTTTTCTAATAATGTACATCCTTTTGTACATTTGTACATTTGTACATTTCCTATAGAAATGTTCTTACAAGGTCTCCTCAGTGAATCTACCCAGATGTCAGACCTGCCCCAATCTGAATCCCTTAGGAAAGAACAGCTTTTTTTTAATTTAAAAAGTTTTACAATACATTTTAACTTTAATCCCCCCCTCCCCCACCCCCACCCAACCCTCCCTATCCCTTCCCCCCATTCCCTCCTCCCCCCCCCCCGACTTCCCAGAGCTAAATACAGGGTATAAAATCAAAAAACAAACATAAGCACCCCTATGTTATCAGCAATAAACTATTAGTTCTATCTCCTTCTAGCTCATGTAAAATGAATACAAACAATATTAATATTACAAATAAAGTAAAAAAGAAAAAGAGAAAAACAGAAAGGAGCTTTACTCAGAATAGATTTTCTTAATCCCAGTCCTTATTCATATTAATTTCAAAGAAAAAAAAAAAACAAATTCTCAGTTACGCGCCAAAAGCGCCTATCTATTAGCCTTAATAATCTCCAACCAAACTAAACCATAATCAAAAATAATTCTTGCATGTATCGCACCAAATGTCTCGCAGTTCCAAGTCATCCTTGAGTTCAAATAAAAAGAGTAAAAAAAAAAGGTTTAAGCAGTCTGTAAGACAACTTGTTGTTAATTAGGAGCTTGCATACCCATTCTTAGTTCAACACATACTTTTAGTCCATAACCCTAATATACTTTTCTAACAAGCAAATAACATCCATCTTAAATTGTGTTAAATATTAAAAAAAAACTTTCTTTCTCCTCTATGACAAATTTAATCCATTAAGATACTAATTTAAAAATTTAATCAGCAATCTTAACGCCCCAAAACTTTTGGAGCACGTCTGTCATGACCCCCAAAACTTCTTTGGACCGCGCCCCTCCCACATCTTCACTGTAAATACACTTTGGAGATTCCATAACTATCTGCTGGTCTTGCTCTTGCTCTCGTCTCGCTCTTCTTAGGGCAGCACGCGTCTTCCTCTGGCCTCCTGCAACATCCAATGAAACTGTATCTTGATCCCCTCCAACACCATTGTCCTCTATCTGTCTGTCTGCAACATCTTGAAGCTTTCCCTCGCCGTATCCCTTAACAGCTTCCAAAAATGATAGGGGGGTTGCTTTTAACACATTGCTATAAAAATCACGTGCCTGGGCCACAGTAACCAGACGATGTCTTTTACCTTCATGCGTCACCACCAGTCCAACTGGAATCTCCCATCTAAACTTAATATCACATTTCTTAAGTTCCTGTACTAAAAATGCAAAATCTTTCCTTCTCCTTAAAATCTTCGGAGGAATCTCTTTTAAAACCAAGACTTCTTGCTCAGCCACTACCAGTTTAGTATCATAAGCAGCTTGAATAACTTCATCTCTAATTATTCTCTTTGTAAAATAGACCACCACATCTCTGGGTAACTTCCTTTGTCTTGCAATCCATGAATTTACACGAAAAATTTTGTCCATATTTCCCTCAATTTCAGATGCTGGCTGGCCCAATACCCCTTCCAGAGCCTCAGAAATCAGCTGCTTTAAATCTTCTTTACAGTTCTCCTTTAAACCCCTGATTCTAATAGCATACTGCATCTGATGATACTGAGCAAGGCTCAATTCTCCGTCCATTTTATCCCTTATATTTTCATTTTCTAATACCTTTGCTTCTAATATAGAGTTCTTTTGACTGAGATCCTTCACTTTTTCATCCAGCTGTTGCACACATTCAGCTACAGATTCAATCATAGACAACATGTCCACCCTCATTGCTCTAAACTTCTCTTCCATCTTCTTCTCCAGTTTCTCCTCCAACTTTTTCAGCTTTTCATCCATCATGTCAGACATCAATTGTGAATGCTTTCCAAGAGCATCTTGTAAATCCTTAAGCGTCAATGCCGGAGGAGGTGCAGGAGGAAGCAAAGCTTGCAATGAGGTCTGTTGCACCAGGGAAGACCCCGCACTCCGAAGAGCTTTAGAAGTTTTAGCTGCCATCTTCCCCCACTTTCACTTATTGCGCACTTTCACTTTAAAGCTATAAAATCCATTGAGCTAGAGAGTAAAGATAAGAGTCCACATCACCTTGACCTCCTGTACCGCTCTGCCTGCATCTTGATAATCAAAAGTATTTCCTTTTGGCAGGGGTGGTTGCTAACGCCTGGCTCTGCTCCATAAATCCCGGAGCAGGGGCGCTGCGCAGCTCGGAGCAACCCAGGCTTCGGGGGGGCTCAATCCTTCAGCCGCCCAAACTCTCAGCTCAGGCAGCCCCGGAGAGCTCAACCCCTACCTGGGGCCTCACCCCCTCCTCTTCTCCCGAGGAGGGGGCTTCAAATCCATCTAAACAGCTGATCGGCGCTGTTTACGATGGAAAAACACAGCTGCGGAGCGGGCAGCCCGAAAACGGCTGTCTTCGGCGTCGCGTCGCCACCGGAAGCCAGGAAAGAACAGCTTTTGACTCCATTGGTTAAGGCAAAGGGTTCTTTTACTAAGGATATTGGTTGCAGTAAAGTCAAGTCAGCTCTGAAATCTACCGTGCTCGCTACATACAAAAATAAGGTGTACATTTGCTCCCAGCCAATCCCTCCCCCAATGACCAGTCTGTTTTCAGCCAATTGGAGCTCGCCAAGATGTTTTGAGAACTGTTGAGACATTTGGGGATAATCCAGGGTCTCTGGCAATGGGATGCTGGTGCAAACAGTATCCAGCTGCTCTGATCCTTATCACCTGTCATTCCCTCCCTCCGATTTCCTATCACGCATACACATAAAGCTTTATTTCCCTTTCATCCTTCCCCTCCTTTCTTCTTTTGATGGCAGGATGCCTGTGAGGCTCCAAGCTGAGCCAGGCAGAGCTGACACCACATCTGATTGTTCCCATTTGCCCGTAGATCACTGGGCACTGCTAATTTAGGAAAGCACTAGGCTGGTAACGTAGGGTCAGGCATGACATGGACTTCCCATATGCTTGGGTTCAGCATTCTCCTAGAAGACAATTAGTTCTGTTTTAAACAGGCATTGAGCAGTCTTTTAAAAGAGAAGCAGACCTTGTTTAAAGAAGAGGAGTATCTGCACAGAAGGTCAATTGAAACCGGGAAAGAAAATTAGGTTTTGCAAGCTTTATATTGCTGATCCTGTCCCCGATGAGCGCATTACAGGTTCTTCTGATAAAAGAGGAAATCAATAAATAATTACTTAGAAAGCAGGCTTATTTTTGCAATTCATTCACTTTATATCCACATTCTCCATCATGCTCCACCTTTTCCATGTGTCCTTCAGCAATTTAGTACCAACCATTTAGCTTTGTTTCCATGTACAGGTCTCCAACCTCTATCTCTACGACAGTGTCCTTATGCTGGCCAACGCTTTCCACCGAAAGCTAGAAGACCGGAAATGGCACAGCATGGCAAGCTTGAACTGCATGAGAAAATCAACCAAACCTTGGAATGGAGGCCGATCCATGTTGGAGACGATCAAGAAGGTAATCTAATGGACCTGCTTTTCCAAGAAGTATAGGCCAAGCAAGTTGGTCAGCTCTTGATCCCAAGGGAGAAAGGCAAATGGTTGTACACTAAATATTTTAAACACAGATGGTTTGAAAGAAAACCCTGGGGAGGGAGAAAAACAAAATCCATTTTTTTTCTCTGTCACTCAACTAGGTGAAACTCTTTTTTTAAGGGTCATATCAGTGGATTGACAGGCATTATGGAATTCCAAGAAGATGGCGCCAATCCCTACGTCCAGTTTGAAATTCTTGGAACGAGCTACAGTGAAACATTTGGCAAAGATGTCCGAAGGGTAATTCTTCTTCTTTCTTCTGTTTCATTCCCCTTCAGTTTATCTGGAGGACATGCTGTCTTTTTGCAGTACAAATGTTTGTGGTTTTTTTTTTCAATTCTAAAGGCATTAATTTTGTCCACTTGTGCCGTCTTGAACGAGCGTGTCTTTATAGAGATGTTCTTATATCCAGCACCATTGTGCACTGACTAGAGATAAAGATGTAACACAATGTTAGGTAAATTGTAACATAACAGGCATAACTGTGATACGGTCCTAATTAGGGAACTTATTGTCCCTCTGTTTTATCAGTAAAACCCTGCATGTAGCGGATATGGAGAAAACATTTTATTGATAAAACATGAAACCTGAAAAAAATGTTTTATATCTTACCTAGTTTTGTGTTTATTCATTGCTAGTGTTTTCATTGCTTATACTCCTTCTCACATGAGATTGAAGAAGAGTTAATCTTCCTTTTTAAGATATTTCCCCAAATCTTCTCCTCCTGCCTCCTCCTACTCCCCCCACCCACTCAACTTATGAAGGGATAGGTAGTGATCCAGACCATTAAAGTAAAGGTAAAGGTTCCCCCGCACATGTGTGCTAGTCGTTTCCGACTCTAGGGGCCGGTGCTCATCTCTGTTTCAAAGCTTGTCCGAGGACGTCTCCGTGGTCATGTGGCCGGCATGACTAGATGCCAAAGGCGCACGGAACGCTGTTACCTTCCCACCGGAGTGGTCCCTATTTTTCTACTTGCATTTTTACGTGCTTTCAAACTGCTAGGTTGGCAGAAGCTTGGACGAGTAACAGGCGCTCACTCTGTTACGCGGCACTCGGGATTCGACCCGCCAAACTGCCGACCTTCTGATCGACAAGCTCAGCGTCCTAACCCACTGAGCCACCGCGTCCCTTATAGCAGTTAATAGCAGGAATAAATAGCTGGAAAGGAAAGATTTAGGCTCTCCCTAAACTCTGCTGGCCAATGCAAGCTATCCATTCCCAAAGGTCTTATGGCAGAGAAGTAATGTCTCTCTAATATTAAATATTAAATACATTAAAAGTTATATGCAACTGCATGCATTAAAAGCAACTAAATAACCTGCAGCCTGACTGAGAATGGAGCAAACCATAACAGGATATCCTTTGTTTTGCCTGGAGCTTGAATGGTCTGCCGATGTTTATGCATTTATTTATTATTTTTTGCCTCTATTTAGCTCCTCTTTGAGACTTAGAAGATCAGCTGCATAAGCTTTTTCTATTTATGGACTTGGATCTGAATTTATTATGTGGGTCTCTCTTGTCCTGGTTGACCTTGTTTCTTTCCATTGAGTGGACTTTACAATGTGTTCCACACTAATATTTTAAGAGTTGGGAGGTGTTGTATACATGCAACTTTTATGGGAGAACTGAGGCCACACAAAGCCTCTTTGGGCTTTATTTCTTTGGGGTTTGAAATAATGGGTAACATTCCCAGGAAGAAGAAACATTTCTGGAAGCTTTGCCATATAATTTATAAAGAGCAGGAAGGTTGCCCTCCATCATTGTCTCACCCAATGTAGGAGAAGGAGTGGCAGAATCTGGGGGTGGAGTCAAAAGAGGGATCATCTTAGAATCCCTATGTAGCCACAGTATAGAGCAGGGGGTAGCTAGGCTGACTCAGGAATTCTGGGAGTTGAAGTCCATGAGTCATAAAAGAGCCGAGGTTGCCTACCCCTGATGTAGACTAAGTCCAACCTCCCTTGAATTGTCTTGACCCCTTATCAAACTCCAAGCAGGTGCGATCCATTAGTTGAGAGAACCCCTGTGCATTGGCTTTTAGTAATAAACCACTTTAATTGGACCTTCAGATTGTGGCTCTGGTCTTTAGCCCCTGACACCCAATCTCTCTCATGGGATTTCACTTAGAAGAGGAAGAAAACTCTGGGCAAAGTTGACATGATCTTGTGTATCGTGAGCATCCTAACATTTATTTATTTATTTATTTATTTATTTATTATAGTTTTTATAAACCGCCCTTCTCCCGAGGGACTCGGGGCGGTGTACAGAGGAAGGAAGGTATACAGATCGAACAATAAAAATAATAAGAAACACTAATGAACACAAACTGGGACCCCAATTAACGCTATCATGCCAGGCCAGCCTGCTGAAACAGGAAAGTTTTTAAGTCGCGACGGAAGGTACGGAGGTCAGGGGCCATCCGGATTTCTGTTGGTAAGGTGTTCCAGAGGGCTGGCGCACCCACTGAGAATGCCCTCCCCCTGGGGGCCACCAGCCGACATTCCTTGAGCGGTGGCACCCTGAGGAGGCCCTCTCTGTGGGAGCGCACAGGACGGTGGGGTGCTGACATCGGCAGAAGGTGCTCCCGAAGGTAGTCCGGACCCATGCCATGTAGGGCTTTGTAAGTCATCGTTAGCACCTTGAACTTCACACGGAAGGCAGCCGGAAGCCAGTGCAGCGCACGGAGGAGAGGTGTGATATGGGAGTATCGGGAGGCTCCCAAGAGTGTCCGTGCCGCCGCACTTTGCACCAGTTGAAGCTTCCGAGTGGATCTCAAGGGCAGCCCCATGTAGAGAGCGTTACAATAGTCTAGGCGAGATGTCACAAGGGCATGGGTGACTGTACGTAAGGAATCCAGGTCCAGATAAGGCCGTAGTTGGCGAATTAGTCGAACCCGGGAGAAGGCCCCCTTGGTCACAGCTCCAATGTGGTCTTCCAGGGAGAGCTGCGAGTCTAGGAGGACACCCAGGTTGCGGGCCCTATCAACAGGGGGAAGTAACTTGTCCCCAATGTTAAGCAGTGGGACGTTCTGAATCTCCTGGTTTCCCGGTACGTACAGCCATTCAGTCTTGTCCGGGTTCAGTTGAAGCCTGTTTCTCCCCATCCATTCCCGGACCGCTTTCAGGCAGCGGGACATCACGTCTAGGGCATCACTGATATTGTTTGGAGTTGAGATAAAAAGCTGGGTGTCATCAGCATACTGATGGTACCCTACTCCAAAACTGCGAATGATCTCACCCAGCGGTTTCATGTAGATGTTGAACAGGAGAGGCGAGAGGACCGACCCCTGAGGGACTCCGCAAGCGAGAGGCCTCGGGGTCGACCTCTGTCCCCCTGTCAGCACCGACTGCGAGCGACCCTGGAGAAAGGAGGAGAACCAACGCAGAACCGTGCCTCCCACTCCCAGTCCCCTGAGGCGTCGCAGCAAGATACCATGGTCGATGGTATCGAAAGCCGCCGAGAGGTCTAATAAGACTAGGACAGAGGAATGGCCCCTGTCCCGGGCTCTCCAGAGATCATTCATCAGAGCGACCAATGCCGTCTCCGTGCTGTAGCCCGGCCTGAAACCCGATTGGTACGGGTCTAGATAAACCGCTTCATCCAGGATCTGAGGAAGTTGGTGCGCCACCACGCTCTCAACAACCTTCGCAAGGAAGCGAAGATTGGAGACTGGACGAAAGTTATTCAAAGAGGATGGGTCCAAGGTGGGCTTCTTGAGGAGAGGTCTCACCACCGCCTCCTTCAAGGCGGTGGGGAAGTGACCCTCACTCAGAGAAGCAGAGATGACCGCTAGGAACCAGCCTCGTGTCGCCTCTCGAGCTGCATAGGCCAGCCAGGAAGGGCACGGGTCCAGTAAGCATGTGGAGGAGCTTAACCTTCTCATAATCCTGTCCACTTCCTTAGGAGTTACAGGATCAAATTCTTCCCAGATGACGTCGACAAGACTGTCCATGTCTTGTTCTTCCATCTCAGCCCAGTTGGAGTCCAGACCAGTTCGAATCCGAGCGATTTTATCCAGCAGATATTGACCAAATTCCTCGGCTCGACCCTGCAAGGGTTCCTCCCTCACCTCTTGGTTTAATAGGGAGCGAGTCACCCTGAACAAGGCAGCTGGGCGATTATCTGCGGACGCGATGAGGGTGGAAAAGTAGTTGGATTTTGCCACCCTTATCGCAGCGAGATAAGACCTGGTGAGGATTCTTAGTCGCAATCGGTCGGATTCGGATCGACTGGACCTCCAACGGCTCTCTAGGCCCCGTCTCCGACGCTTCATCTCCCGGAGCTCCTCGGTGAACCATGGGGCTCGCTGGGATCTGCGCCGGGTCAGAGGCCGCAAGGGTACAACTCGGTCCAGAGCCTCCGTGGCTGCCTTTTCCCAGGCTTCCACTAAGGCTTCCGCCGAGCTGTGAGCAGGGGGTGCATGCGAGTCCCTAAGCGCTGCCTGGAACTTATCAGGTTAACATCCTAAATTTCCTATGTAGCAGAAATTTCCATAGTGATAAAATATACATAAGAATTAGATTCATTCTCCTTCTAGTGCAGCACCTTGTAACCTCTAGCGCAGCGCCTTGTTAAGGATCTGGAAATCCTCTGGAAATCCATTGGTTGGCACTGCAGTAGCTCCATAACATCAAGTCCAGGTGACATTGACCCACTAAAAGACAACTTGGAAAAAGAAAAGCCAAGTAATGTATGATTTATTTATTTTTTATAGTCAGAGAGTATAAACCTGAGACAGGATTGGACAGATTTGCACAATTCTTATTTTATTAGTAGTACTATTTTAATTCTTGAAGGGCAAGACAGGACAGGGATATGCAGTGAGCTCATATATTTTCTTTTTAAACATGTATTTTAAGAAATTGCTGGCAATAATTAAAAAAAATAAATTAAGGTTAAAAATTCTCAAATTACAGTATAATGAGAATTAAACATCAAAAAGTGAAGAAAAAAATCCTTAGATGGACATTTAACATTGGATTATTATAGGCAGGCGGGGGGGGGGGAATCTCAAGAGACTAGCCAACCCCACAGTTGCGTGGACCCCTGTGCCTCTCCACACATAATTTTGCCTTCTAAAAAGTCAACCTTTGCAACTCATTCTCAAGCTCCCCTTCCCCACGGTATGCAGACAAAGCATTTGCTGTATTTTGCAAGAAAGAGCCTGCTCTGAGTGGTAGCATTTATCCCCAGCTATTCATTTCTCCATTTTAAGCCTTTCTTTCTTAAAATATCACTTGTTTCTTTAGATCAACCTTCCTAGCTCGCTTCGCTCTTTCCAAAGCAGCATGCAGATGTAGTCTCTGATAATGCTTTTGATTCTCTTGTTTGGAGCAGAACACTTATGAAGACCTCCTTTGAGATATCTGGTGCCTTTGTCCTTATTACTTTTTTTTTAATGACTCTCATGATTAGTAATGAAGAAAGTTTAAAAATGGGGCACATCATTTAGAAGTTCCTTCCATGGAAAGCTGAGCACATTTCTTTTAGAAATAGTAGCACAACAGACCCAACCATTTATGGCCCATATCCAGTTTGAAGGTTGTTTTTTTTAAAAAAAAATATATCTGTGATGGTGTCTGGTAAAATTACAAATGTGCTACAAAATCTGCAGTACTCCTTGGAGTTAAAGCCAGAGAAGGGAATCATCTAACTAACATATCAGAGTAATGAAAATTCTAAGATACTATTTATTTCTGGAAACAGGGTAGATTGTTGAAGCTTGTTGCATATTTGAGATGCTTAATTTAAAAGAAGTTGATTGATGAAGGTGAAATCTATTGAGATCTCAATGCTCTTTGTGATTTGAAGCAGACTTTTTGTTTTTAGTCCATTGTGTTTATAGTCAGTTAGTTGCCCGGAGTTGTTTCTGAGAGATGAACAGCAGTCTAAGTTTGTTTCTTAAATAAGAACCTTTACGATACATCAGAAAATGAAGCAGAATGAGTGTGAGGTGGTCTTCAGAACTTAAAAATGCAATAACAGGCCCATGAAAAACACTGTATTATCTCAGAGGGAAAGATATGTGTCATTTTTTTAAGCAAATGTACAAGGGTGATCAATTACATGTGTTTCCTTGTTAATTATTTGGTTAGCCTTATTATTACAGTTTTGAAACAATTCCAAATAGGGAGGGAGGGAGGGAGGGAAGGAGAGAGAGAGAGAGAGAGAGAGAGAGAGAGAGAGAGAGAGAGAGAGAGAGAGAGAGAGAGAGAGAGAGAGAGAGAGAGAGAGAGAATAAAATTTTTAAACACCCTCAGCCATTGTACTGAGATACTAAGACTATTAAGTCAGTTTCCAAAGCAAGAGCAGAACAATACTTCAATCTTTTTCAAAAATATTCCACTGTTTCCCATAGTGACTAGAACTTTAGGCTATATAAGCGAAAGGTACCCTCCAAAAATCACTTCTGGCTGCAACAATTGTGCTTCAGTCCACCTTAGGAATGAAACAGTTGTGTTTATTCACGGTTTAAAAAAAAACATGCCTGTTCCAGGTAAACCATGTAGAAGATGACTAACCTTGGGCATGGACAGGTAAAATGGCTTCTCTTGTAGGGTGACACTTTCCAGCTAGGTAACCTGGTTGGTATGTTCTAAGAAAGAACAAACATGGAAGCAAGCGCAGGTGTGTATTCTAAAGGTGAAGGTTGAAATAATGTAGAAGCAGAATAAAGATACAGTGACAATGAAACAATAGAATTTAAAAGAATGATTTCCTATATTTGGTCTCTAAATACAATCTAGACGTCTTCCATTATCTCCAAAGACCACATGGATATTGATTGTAAAGCTTGGGGACCTTAACTCTGATACCTGTGAATTATGAAACAGGATTTTTTTTGATCAATATTTTCTTTAATTTTATTTTATTCAGAAAGTCAAAATACAAGCTGGGGGAAAAAAAGAAAATTTACAGAAACAAAACAAAATTAGATTTTTTAAAAAGTGTGTTACAAAAGACAAGAACACATATACATATATTGTCCCCCCAGTTGAAGTATATTACAACAATACTGTAGTCATGTCCCCTCCTTGGCAAGCAGGCCTACAATTTATAAATTTCTACATATCTATCTGCAACCAATTTAATCTGTCATCTATCTTCTATGCATAAGAAAAGATAGTTAACAGGTAATCCATTATCTCAGATCAGAGATAACAATTTCAGTCATCTCTGGTAGGTAAGAATTTTTTCTAGATAAGAAGCCATTGAAGGCTTTCTACAAGTTAAATACAATAGGTAAAGGTTCCCCCGCACATGCGTGCTAGTCGTTTCTGACTCTAGGGGCCAGTGCTCATCTCCGTTTCAAAGCCGAAGAGCCAGCGCTTGTCTGAGGACGTCTCCGTGGTCATGTGGCCGGCATGACTAGACACCAAAGGCACACGGAACGCTGTTACCTTCCCACCGTAGTGGTCCCTATTTTTCTACTTGCATTTTTACGTGCTTTTGAACGGCTAGGTTGGCAGAAGCTGGGATGAGTAACAGGTGCTCACTCTGCTACGCGGCACTCGGGATTCGACCTGCCAAACTGCCGACCATCTGATCGACAAGCTCAGCATCCTAACCCACTGAGCCACCGCGTCCCTTTAAATACAATAGTAGATTGTTAATAGAGAGAGCTTTGCAGTTTAATTTTGCTGTTAGAACTTTTACAGAATCTTGAATGAATGAAAACAGCCAACAATAAATAGAAAAACCAGCATAAGCTAAGTGAAAGAACACCACAGGAAACAAAACAAAAAAAAGCGGGGGTGGGGGGAATCAACCCTGAATAAAGGAGAATTTAAAATAAAGATGGAAAGTTCCAGGGTCCACCAAAGAAGCAAAATTGAAGGGCTACGTCATATAAAGCTACATCAAAGTGGCCCACAGCAGGCTCATCCAGAGATGTTTTGCCTTGCAAAAAGAAACTGAAGTTGAGACAAATAAATCATGCTCATCAAAAATTGGGGCCTATTTATAATCTTTAGACTCTGGAGTTTTCAGCACTGCAACAGAATCAATCGTGAAGTATATAAATGCAATACAACGTTTGTAGCAAATGTTACATTATGCCTGCAAGGTGCCAGATACATAGAATTGGAATCAGTAGTTTGAAACGGTTACAATCAAATCCAATCATACTTCCCAACATGTTTAATAATTCACAAACTTAGCTGCTAAGTGCCTGGAATTTTTTCTATATTAAAATACCCCCCCCCCAAAAAAAAAAATCACCATTCCCCACATTTTGTTGCTTTTCCATTTTGATTTTCATGTCCTTGTATTTCAGCATAAAATCCTTCTTAAGCAACTGAAGTCAGCAACAAAGTCTAGTATAGCACCTAAATTGAAAATCTAAAGCAGACAGCAATTATAAATGGGCATAGATTAGATTTGTGACAACTCATGTACAATTTTTCAACACTTTTGTTGTTCTGTACCAGCCTGCTACCAGCCCTGCAGATAAGGCAGGGACAACCCCTTTTACAAGAAGGCAAGAGGCTGGAACTAAGCCTGCCAAATTTATTAACATAAAAACATAAACAGAGCAAAGAGAGCAAACACGAACCATGAAACAGGAGCTATTCAAGTGGTTGCCTTCAGCAAACCAGCCCTCCCACGCATTCCCCTTTTATACAGTTCAGGGCGTGGCTTCTCTCTGCCTCCTTCCGAGGTGCCCCATTGCCTTCCTCTGTTTACTCCTGATTGACTGCCTCCTGCGTCGGGCATCCTTGAACAGGGCCAGCTGTGGGTCATCTTCATCCACGCTGTCAGGCTCACACAGCTGGGTCTGCATCGTAACCAGGTGGGGCCTGGCTGAGGGCTCTCATCAGCAAGCTCTCCAACCCCCTCAGCAACCTCTCCAACACCCCCCTCCTCCTCCTCTGAATCGTCCGACCCAACTGCCAAACCCACAGGCTGACCCTGAATCACAACATTTGTGTTTTCTACAAGCTATTTTTCTTTTTTTACTTGACATATACATCCAGGGCTTTTTTCCTCATAGAACGCTCAGAACGGAGTTCCGGCACCTTTTTTGGATGGAACCTTGTAGGGTAGGCAAGGCGGGTTGTATGACATGTGTGAGTTCCGGCACCTTTTTCTTTTACAAAAAAAGCACTGTATACATCCATACTGTTAATAACCAAATTGGACTTGACCAATTGCCATCTTACTCCATCTCCTTCAGTGAATTCCTTTTCTTTCTTACATTCTCTTACTGTTAAGTTTGTACAAACTGTCCCCTTTTATTACCTGCATATTTACTATCTCCTTTGAAGTGTAATAACAGAAGACATTTATGTTTTGTTGCTGAAATTATTTAACATGCTCCTGTGCTTCATTAACTGATACAGATTATCAGTATGGTCTATCAATGTAGCCCACTCTACAGTATAATTTGATGATATGCCAGTATAGTTAGCAAGCAGCGGACCAGTTTCTAAGTTCAACAAATAATGACTTCTATGGCCCCAGTCCTTCTACTTTCTGACTGCTGGTTTTAGAGAGAAATTAAGTTAGATTACATGGTGGCTCAGTGGGTTAGGATGCTGAGCTTGTCGATCAGAAGGTCGGCAGTTTGGCGGGTCGAATCCCGAGTGCCGCGTAACAGAATGAGCGCCTGTTACTCGTCCCAGCTTCTGCCAACCTAGCAGTTTGAAAGCACGTAAAAATGCAAGTAGAAAAATAGGGACCACTACGGTGGGAAGGTAACAGCGTTCTGTGCGCCTTTGGCGTCTAGTCATGCCGGCCACATGACCACGGAGACGTCCTCGGACAAGCACTGGCTCTTCGGCTTTGAAACGGAGATGAGCACCGGCCCCTAGAGTCGGAAGCGACTAGCACGCATGTGCGGGGGAACGTTTACCTTTACCTTACCATATTTGTTACTAAGGTTTTCTTTGAGGGCAGATTTGTAAACCTCTTAACCTCATGGCTATCTGATACTCCATAGAGATCATAGCTAAAGCATCTTAGCATAGCCCCAAAAACATATCTGTTCCTCTAAAATTTTTGTTTCTTGTTTGTGCATATCTAAATTCTCTGGGTGGTAAGAAACTGGGGAAGGAGAGGTTTCACAACCTTGATGATGTGTTTGCAATGCAAGCATTATAATTTACTCATATAAAATTCACTCGCTGGGGGGAAGCAAAAATGATCTCTGTACCTAAATATTCACAAAATATCCAGATTGTTTTCAAAATAAATAAATAAATCTAAGAATACTGATGAAGGAATCCTCATTTTTTAAAAAAAGAAAACCAAGTTTTAATTATGAACTTCTTCCTGAGTTATATAATTTTATATGCAAATTCTGCTAAATACCACTACTATAGTATATTATTTATCAGGATCTGTTTTTTGATTTGAGAATGAACTGCCCTATTGGCATTTGAAGCCTTCATTAACTCCTTCAAAATTACACTTGCAAACTATTGATTGTTGCAAATTACTGATTGCTTTAGATGCATAAGAGTTGTTGCCATTTTAATTCATGAGTTTACTAAACAGTGTCCCAAAATAAAATCTACTCCCATCATTATTAATAGTCCATATCAAGACAAAAAGGCATATGACAAAATTAAGAGAGTGGTTAATATGATACTCTTCTGGATTTGTAGTACAGGCCAGATAGCAACCATGAAATATAAGTATGCTTCTGTTCTATCTACAGAGCCTTCTATATATAATAAATGCAAAGGAATAGCTGCATAGCATTTAGAGTTAGATGAGATGCTTTACGGAGTAATTAGTTTCAAAAGCAATTGAGTTAGATGAATTACTACAGGGCTGAGGCAGTTGCTTGGATAAGAACTCAAGAGTAATGTGAGATCTGATCATCCCTTTTCACGCATTTATACCAG
>NC_138207.1:96361052-96481052 GCF_964194415.1 Vipera berus | reverse complement strand
CACTAATTGCAGGCAGCTGGTGTTACTTAAGGAGGCATTAGCCCACTGCTCTACCAAGGCTCTTTTACGGACTACAACTTGTCAGGGACCTTTCCAGAGACTGCCAGGGCTATTCTGAGCCTTTATCTTCTGCATAACAAGTTCACCTGTTCCTGGGTGGGGGTGGGGGTGGGAGCAGTTGCCAAGGGGCCATTCCAACTGGCCTATCAGCACTTTGGACAGCTTAATGAGGTGGTTCCTCCTGATCTTGATTAAATTTTTACCTCAGATAAGAGGCTCCTGCTCCAATTTGGCCTGGATGACACCTTGGGTTGTAGGAATGGCCCTAACCTGGATAGCTTGAAGCCCTTGCTCCTGTTCTAAGAAGCCAAGTTGATTATGAGCTCAAATCCTATCCCTTAGAATAGAGCTGGAAGAGACCTTGGAGGTCTTCTAGTCCAGCCCCCTGCTCAAGCAGGAGAACCTATACCGTCTCAGGCAGGTGAATGTCTAGTCTCTTCTTAAAAATCTCCAGTGATGGAGCACCCACGATTTCTAGGAGTAAGCTGTTCCACTGGTTGATTGTCCTCAGTGTCAGGAAGTTTCTCCTTAATTCCAGGTTGCTTCTCTTCTTGATTAGTTTCCAATCATTGTTTCTTGTCCTTCCATCTGGTACTTTGGTGAACAACCAGCCCCCTCTCCCTTGTGGCAGCCCCTCAGGTACTGGAACACTGCTATCATGTCTCCCCTATTTCTTCTTTTCTTTAGACTAGCCAAACCCAAGTCCCATAGCCATTCTTCGTATGTTTTAGTCTCCAGTGTCTCCTCTGATCATCTTAGTTGCTGTTCTCTGAATTTTTTCCAAACTCTCAACATCTTTTTGTGATATGGTGATCAAAATTGGCTGCAGTATTCCAGGTGTTTGTCTTACTAGGGTTTTATAAAGCGGTAATAATACTTCGCATGACCTAGATTCTGTCCCTCTGTTTATACAACCCAGGATTGAATTAGCTTTTTTGGTTGTTGCTGCACACTGCTGGCTCATAGTCAAGTGATCCTCCATTAGGACTCCAAAGTCCCTATTACAGTTACTGTTTTTAAGCCAGGTCTTGCCCAATCTGTATTTGTGCCTTTGGTTTTTCCTGCCTAAATGTAAGACTTCGCTTTTTTCCACATTGAAACTCATATTGTTGGATAGGGCTCATTCTTCTTGTTGGTCAAGATCTTTTTACATCCTGACTTTGTCTTCTGGGGTATTAGCTACTCCTGTCAGTTTGGTGTCATCTGCAAATTTGATGAGTTCCCCTTCTATTCTCTCATCTATGTCATTGATGAAGATATTGAAGAGTATTGGGCCTAAGACGGAATGTTATGGTACCCCTCTGCTTACCTCTTTTCATGTGGATGTGATGCCATTGAAGACTACTTGTTGAGTACGGTTTGTTAGCTAGCTATAGATCCATCTGGTGATGGTGTTGTCTATTCCATCTTTTCCTGGTTTACCAAGGAGTAGGTCTAGTTTGTCAAATGCCTTACTGAAATCTAAGTATACTACGTCCACTGTGTTTTGCCGGTCTACTAGTTTAGTCACTTTATTGAAGAATGAGATAAGATTAGTTTGTCATGAGCTGTTTTTAACAAACCCATGCTGGCTACTAGTTATGACTTTGTTTGCTTCTAGTTGTTCGCATATCTGTTTTCTGATTAACTTTTCTAGGATCTTCCCAGGTATTGATGTTAAACTGATTGGTCTGTACTTTCCTGGGTTCATTTTTTTTTTCCTTTCTGGATGATGGGGACCACATCAGCACTTTTCCAATCCTTGGGTACTTCCCCAGTGCTCCAGGATTTATGAAAGATGTGGTGCAATGGTTCTGAGATAACATCTGCCAGCTCTTTCAGAACTCTGGGATGTAGCCTGTCGGGTCTGAGTGATTTATATTCATCAAGGTTGGATAGGTGTTCCCTTATCATTTTCTTGCTTATTTTAATTTTTGTTTCTAATATGTCTTTTGCAGTGGGTTTTATTTTTTATTTTTTGGTGTGTTGGGCTATTGTTTCTTTTTGTGTGAATTCTGACACAAAGTATGAGTTAAGCAGCTCTGCTTTCTCCCTGTTCCCTATAATTTCCTTGCCATCTTCTCTCTTTAGTGGGCCTACAGTTTTCTTGATTTTTTTTTCTTGTTCTTAATATGTTGGAAGAAGCTTTTTTTATTGTTCTTGATTTCTGTTGCAAGTCTTGGTTCATTCTGAGCTTTTGCTTTCCTGACTTCATCTTTGCATGTTCTGGCTGTCTGCTGATACTCAGCTTTAGTTAGGTGCCCCTTTCCAATTTTTGTATTTATCCTTTTTTTTTTCTTTTTAGTTTGTTAGAGTTCTTTGTGAAGCCATGCTGGTTTCTTCTTGGATTTCTTGTTTTTCTGTCTCAGTAGTACTGTGTGGTCTGGGCTTTTGTGATCACATTTTTCAGGGTTTCCCATGCTTCTTGGGTTGTTTTCCCCTTTAGGATTTTCATCCATGGGATCTTTCCTAGGTTCTCTTTGAGCTTGTCAAAGTTGGCTCTTTTGAAGTTTAGGATGTTGGTTGGATTGTTTTCTATTGCTAATGTTTGCCTTATATTAAATTCCAGTATGACGTGGTCGCTTTCACCCAAGGTTCCGGAAATTCCGATTCCCTCTATGACTTCTCTATTTGTAAGGATTAAGTCCAGTATAGTTTTACATATAGTTCCGTCCTCCACCTTTTGAGTGACAAAGTTGTCAGCTAGGCTGGTTAGGAATCTCTACAATCTCCCACTTGCTGCAGAGTTTGTCTCCCATCACCACTGTGGTATGCTTCCTGCATGCATTTGTTAATTGGTTGGCAAAGAGTTCATAGTTCATCTCTTTCTTTCTTGGTTGGGTGGTCTGTAATATATATATATATATATATATATATATATATATATATATATATATATATATATATATATATATATATATATATATATATATATATATATATATATATATATATATGTGTGTGTGTGTGTGTGTGTGTGTGTGTGTGTGTGTGTGTGTGTGTGTAAATTGCTAACAAAGAATTAAGGGAGACTGATATGCATTTCAAACTTATTAGTTTTCATCAGTCAGCCATATATATATATATATATATATATATATATGGAGGAGGGACGCGGTGGCTCAGTGGGTTAGGACGCTGAGCTTGTCGATCGGAAGGTCGGCAGTTTGGCGGGTCGAATCCCGAGTGCCGCGTAACAGAGTGAGCGCCTGTTATTCGTCCCAGCTTCTGCCAACCTAGCAGTTCGAAAGCACGTAAAAATGCAAGTAGAAAAATAGGGACCACTACGGTGGGAAGGTAACAGCGTTCCGTGCGCCTTTGGCGTCTAGTCATTCCGGCCACATGACCACGGAGACGTCCTCGGACAAGCACTGGCTCTTCGGCTTTGAAACGGAGATGAGCACCGGCCCCTAGAGTCGGAAACGACTAGCACGCATGTGCGGGGGAACCTTTACCTTTACCTATATATATGGAGAGAGAGAGAGAGAGATATTCTGAAGAAACGTCTTGGATAAGAAGGAAAGCATTATATATGTTTTTTTTTTCTGAAGAAACTTCTTTGATAAGAAGGAAAGCATTATATTATATATGTTTTTGTTTTCATCTGTCCTTCATCCGTCCAGAACTAGTTTGATTCTGGTATGTCCTCCAAAGAGGAATTAGGTATTATAAGCCATTCTATCAACAAAATGAAATAAAATGCCTGATTAAGTTATTTAAGTAGGGGCACATTGTCATGTCAAAGGAACCAAGGTTGCTGCAGAAGACATTAGAAACTCTAGCTGTTGTCCTATATTTTGTGACTGTAGATCAGAAAGTTCTCTAGCTAAATTGTGTTTCCCTTGTGTAACTCTGCCTGATGTTGTGTCTGGTTGCTGATAAGGCTTACTTGCAAAATCAAGTTATCAAGAGTTTGGTGTTGGAACAGTTTCAAGTTCCTGACAGTTGTGTGAAATAATGTTATTCCTAACTAGGATTTTTTCAGAAGGTCCAAATTCACACCCTACCTTCCTACTGGACTTAACTGCACTTTCTGTCTAAAGGCTACTTTGCATATGATTTGCTTGGTGTTTGTTTAGTGAGTTGTATGAACTCAGTGCAAAAAGAAGACTAAAGCTGTGTGTGCAACCTTTTGATAGCCCCCGTCTTTGCAGT
Organism: Vipera berus; assembly: GCF_964194415.1. Taxonomy (NCBI): domain Eukaryota; kingdom Metazoa; phylum Chordata; class Lepidosauria; order Squamata; family Viperidae; genus Vipera; species Vipera berus. The sequence continues at coordinate 96,476,858 of NC_138207.1, read as the reverse complement.
GGTGCACAGGTACAGAATGTTTCACCTTCTGCTTGCAAATGGAAGATACCCAGTTGCAAAAGAAATATAACACAAAAGAAAACGTTTCCTTGATAAGAGGCGGTGCAATCTGGGTGCAATCATAAAAGCTCATCAACATTGTCCATGGAATGGTGGTGTTTGTGTGGTGTCAAATCCCACTGAGAGCAGATTTGCAGTGCCCCCGGGTGTTGCAGTCCACCAGTCTGAAAACTGCCAAGGCTGAGAAACACTGAGCTAAACCAAAGTTCAAAAGTTGTGGCGCAATTGTCCTTTGGTTATCTTGTGTCCTCCACCACCTCTAATGCCCTCTTCCTAATGACTCTGAGATCTCCATAAAACCAAGGGAATCAGCCTTTGAAAAAGAAAACAACTGGAAGAACTTTTCCTTTTGGTGGATTGGCGAAGAAGACAAGATCAGAATCAGAATAGAACTGGAAGGGACCTTGTAGGTCTTCTAATGCAGCCCCCTGTTCAAGCAGGAGATCCCATACCATTTCAGACAAATTGCTCTCCAGCCTCTTTCTAAACTTCTCCAGTGATGAAGCACCCACAACATCATCAGAAGGCAAGCTATTCTACTTGTTAACTGTCCTCATTGTTAGGAATTATTTCAGGATTATTATCCTTAATTCCAGGTTGCTTCTCTCCTTGATTAGTTTCCATCCATTGTTTCTAGTCCTTCCCTCTGGTGCTTTGGAAAATAAACTGACCCCGTCCTCTTTTGGCAGCCCTTCAAATATTGGAATACTGCTATCATTTCCCCCCTAGTCCTTCTTTTCTCTAGCCTAAAGGTAAAGGTTCCCCCATTTCCGACTCTAGGGGCCGGTGCTCATCTCCGTTTCAAAGCGAGCCAGCGCTTGTCCGAGGACGTCTCCGTGGTCATGTGGCCGGCATGACTAGATGCCAAAGGCGCATGGAACGCTGTTACCTTCCCACCGGAGTGGTCCCTATTTTTCTACTTCTGTTTTTACGTGCTTTCGAACTGCTAGGTTGGCAGAAGCTGGGACGAGTAACAGGCGCTCACTCTGCTATGCGGCACTCGGGATTCGACCCACCAAACTGCCAACCTTCTGATAGACAAGCTCAGCGTCCTAACCCACTGAGCCACCGTGTCCCTTCTCTAGCCTAGCCAAAAAGAAATCCTGCAACCATTTGAAAACCCAGATCCATTCTTTTTCATTCTAAGGACATAATTGCACTCACAGAAACAAAATGAAACTAACCCAATCAAGCACCATTAGGCTCATTCCAACAGTGTCATAATGACTGCAGCATCTCCTTTGCTTGAAAGTTGAACATAACACACACACTCTCTCTCTCTCTCTCCATCTCCCTCCCCCTCCCCTCCTATTTATGTGTATAAGAATTTTTCCATTGTCCAAAGTTATGAAATCATTATGGACCATCCCTCCATTGTAAAATGGCTGGGACACTTATGTCTGCAAGGCAGCGTTATACCCTGTGAAACAAAATTATTATCCTTGTCATATTTGTGCTGGGTTGTGGATTATGCTGTCAAATGCTTTCAGTGTCTTTCTATAGTCAACATACTTTAATTAATTGAGAGAGAAAGGAGAGGGAGGAGTGGGGAGCTAAGAATCTTTTTTTTCTTTTTCTTTCTTGTGTTGGCTTTCAAGCATGAAGCATTCATACTGATTTACAAAACTGCATACAGCCAATAAATATTTCATTTCAGATCTTATTTAGAATAGTGACTGCTTTTGCTTTCTTTAGGAAAGTTTTCCTCCCATTTCCAGTTATTTTATGCATTTGGGGCTTTGGTTGTGTTAATGCACAGGTTTGCTGTTTCCTTCTGTTTTGCTTTCTCCAACAAAATATGGTTGCATCTTTCATTTACAAAAACATCCATTGCCTAGTATTGAAGCAGTTAAGGGCTTTCCTGTGTTTTGTGAAGAGTTTGCTCCTGACTAAATAAATTAGGAGTAATTTATTAGAAATTACTTTTGGAAAGAAAGTGAACTCAAGCTCTATGTGCTAAAAAGGTAAAGGTAAAGGTTCGCCCGCACATGCGTGCAAGTCGTTTCCAACTCTAGGGGCTGGTGCTCATCTCCGTTTCAAAGCCGAAGAGCCAGCACCATTGATTAATATGAGCAGAACAACTAGAACTTTTCCTACTAATTGCAGAAACTCTATGGTGAAGAGGGAGTATAAGGCTGGGAAAAGAAAACTAGCTTACCGAATGCAATTCGGTAGTGTCCATACACGGCCTTTAACTGTTGACGTTCTTAGTATTAATTTGATTTTAGATGAATTATTTTTATTATGATTTTTTTTCATTAAATTTGCTCGCTGCCCATCCCACTGCCAAGCAACTCTGGGCGGCTATTAACCAAGTCTTCTAAGTGATGACTACCCAAAATCTCATAAACGAAGTCCTATAAAAGTTATAAAAGATCATTTTTCATAGAAGGATTAACATTTTTTAAAAAAAAAACAAAACACAAACAAATGTTGTAGATCATTTTAATATATAAAGCTGCCTTAAAAGCAAATGTGGATGACAGCCCCTAAAATGTGATGGATCACCCACTAAGAAACACTATATCCCTGTTTTGGGAAGGAGAGATAACGTAGAGGAATGTAACTGTATAACAAGTCAATTTGAAATGGAGGAAATGTAACATGTACTCGAAATTAGATAGGAAGTTACAAGATTTGGCGACAAGAAGATAAGCAGCGGAAACCGCAAGTAGGGTGCAGAAGGACACATAGGGCTTAAGCCAGGCATAATTTCAGAGACAAAAGGACACATAGAGTAAAAGCAAGGTAGGACCCACCCACCCCAACAGGTAATAGCTTTGTGAATTTTTACTGCCCTATTTCTAGAAATCAATTGTATATAAAAGATTGTGCTTTGCTGTTGTTCAGGTCTCTTGCTCCTTTAGTGGCTGGGACCCTTTTGCTGAAGTGCTACGATAAAAGTCCATCATTCACGTCTGGCTTTAGTTGGCTTCTACACCAGGCTGGAGCATTTTGGGGGACCACAACTGTTGTGAGAGTTTCATAGAGGTCAGGTGGGAGGAAAAATAAAGCCTTGGGAGAAACATGAAGTTAATTCTGATTATTCACTAAGAAGTTACATAAATAAATAAATAAATAAATAAATAAATCTTACCTTGAGAATAGTTGGAAAAGAGGAAAAAGAAAATGCATTAGCGGTTATGTCAAATAAATTGTTTTATTGACCCTACCTTTAAACCTTCTGGGGTCCCACTGATGTCTTTCACAGTCACCCACACATTGCTTCTGTGAATCTCTTCCTGTGACAGGTTTTTTCCCCCCCTTTAAATCAATTGTTAGTAACCTTACTCACTCGTCTTTTTGATTATGGCTTAGTTGAATGGAGAGCAGTGTTTATAAAAAATATTTCTTTATGATGGAATAAAAAAAAACCCATCATAATTAAAATCCCGGGAGAATTGACTATCTAAATACAGGCCCTTTCTAACTGAAAAGGTTTCAAGGTTGCTAGTAAATGTATTAGTCAGCGTAACATTAACTTATCCTTGATTATTGTCACCTGAGTGATGTACACATTTGAAATGAAGTTTTGTGCATCTCATATTTTAGCTATCCACTTGTGACATCTTAAGTACAGGTCTGCCTTATCCAAAGTATGAAGAAGTCTTTGGTAGGGACTTCAAGACTGATGTCTGGGGGAAAGAGAAATGTTTGAATGGCACTTTTGCTTGTTTTCATGTGAGTGTATCCTACTTATGGTCTCAATAAGACGAGGGAACAAATGAGTGAGTCTTTGTCATCACTGCCAAAATACTCTTGCCCTTTTAAATAAGAGCAATGAACTCACTCACAGAGCAAAGCAATAATGAAAGAGTGACAGATAACACATACAATTTTTGCTCTATAGTAGGGAAGGAAGGAAAGAGGGAAGAATTGGACCTTGCTCTAGGAAGAATTACTGGGAAGAATTGCAGTTGTTAAAATGAATGTTCTACCAAAGTTTCTCTTTCTGTTTCAGATGATACCTATATTGAAAAAGGATGCCAACCTTGATCAATGGCAGAAGGGTATTAACGAATTTATCTGGGCGGGGAAAAAACCAAGAGTTAAATTCAAGATTTTACAAGATGCCAGGGAAAGAGGGGGACTCAAGGCGCCGAACTTGAAATTGTACTATGATGCGGTTGCCTTGACCTGGGTTAGTGATTGGCTTAATCTAACTAACAAGAGAATACTGCATCTTGAGGGATGGGATTTGGTATATGGATGGCATGCATACTTGCTTTATGATAAGAAGGTAGACAGGGCTTTTAAATCTCATATTCTTAGAAGTGCTTTATTGCGTGTCTGGAAAAAGTATTATTATAAGTTAAATTATAAAATACCGATTTGGGGAATTCCTGGACACGCGATAGAGGGCGTATCTATGGGAGTGAGTATGGATATGGTTTCTTATAAGGAACTACTTAGATTGCAAGGGAATTATTGGCAACTTAAACCAGTAGAGGAGTTAAGACAAGAAAACATAAGTTACTCTTGGTTTCAATATACCCAATTGAAAGCTAGGTGGAAGTCAGATCAAAAGATTGGCATCACAACTACAGATCAAAATTTAGTAAAGCAAATTAGAGATTCAAATTGTACACATATAAAGAGGATATATAATGCTTTAATTGAATTGGATTCGGAAACGGAACTGGTTAAAGACTGCATGATAAAGTGGGCACAAAATATTCAGGAAGCAATTTCATTGGACACCTGGGAGATAATTTGGGTCAGAAATGTTAAATTTACCCAGGCTCAAAATTTAAGAGAAAATTTTTATAAAATGTTTTATAGATGGCATCTGGATCCCAAGAAGCTGTCCAACATGTATCCTAATCTACAGTCTAAATGTTGGAGGTGTGGTAGTTTAGAAGCTACTTATTTTCACATGTGGTGGACTTGTAGAAATATAAAAGCTTTTTGGATTAAAATTTGGTGGAACATTCAAAAGATTTTTAAGAGAAAGATAAAGTTTTCCCCGCAATTGTTTTTATTGGGCATTGTTGTAGATTGTGATGTTAAAGAAATTAACTTGATGTTGAACATGATAACGGCAGCACGGTTACTGGTGGGACAATATTGGAAGAAGGATAGTTTGCCCACTGTAGAAGAATGGGTGTTTAAAGTTTCGAATCTTGCAGAAATGTCTAAGATTTCTGCTTATCTAAAGGATCATTCACAGGAAAGATATATTTCAGTTTGGAGGAGATGGATAAATTATATTCAAAACAAATATGGGACTAAAAAGTATCATTTAGCTTATGAGTAGATTTTAGTGGGATATTGTTATTGGTACGTTGTTTGTAGTTATGTTAAAAGAGAGTTAAAGCGCATTATGAATTTGGTTAATTGTATATTATGATTATTGTAACTATAATCCTGTATTTAGCTCTGGGAAGTGGGGGGGGGGAAGTGGGTGGGTTTGGGGTGGGAGGGATTTGGGGATATATTGTAAAATTTTGTTTTTGTAAAACTCTTTAATAAAAAAAACAAAGTATGAAGAAGTCTTTGGTAGGGACTTCAAGACTGATGTCTGGGGGAAAGAGAAATGTTTGAATGGCACTTTTGCTTGTTTTCATGTGAGTGTATCCTACTTATGGTCTCAATAAGACGAGGGAACAAATGAGTGAGTCCTTGTCATCACTGCCAAAATACTCTTGCCCTTTTAAATAAGAGCAATGAACTCACTCACAGAGCAAAGCAATAATGAAAGAGTGACAGATAACACATACAATTTTTGATCTATAGTAGGGAAGGAAGGAAAGAGGGAAGGAAGGAAGGAAGGAAGGAAGGAAGGAAGGAAGGAAGGAAGGAAGGAAGGAAGGAAGGACTGACTGACTTTGTGTCAGAAAAGATTTTACTGTTGGCTTGAGATTGGTTTATGATTCATATGTTTATGTATGCAGTTTATATATAGAGAGGGACAGAGCATGTGAAAGAAAGAGACAGATAGGTAGATAGATAGATACTGTAAATAGATAGATAGATAGATAGATAGATAGATAGATAGATAGATAGACAGACAGACAGACAGATAGATGATGGATGGATGGATGGATGAATCGGTGTTTTATAAGGGAAGTTGTAACAAGCTATATTAATATGATGAAACTTCCTTTCTTTACAAAGATTAAGCTTCTTATGTAAATAGGTGTGCAAGTGTAAATAAAATGTAGTACCGCTTGCTGGTTTTAAGATTCTGGTTTTCTGTTTGTTTGTTTGTTTCATTTTGTTTAAAGATGAATGCATTAATGAATCCCAACATTTGAACCAATGGGTTTTCAAAATCAGAGTGCTGAAGATGGGTGGAAAAGTCAGCAAAATTCAGAAAATTAAAGGATTGTTTTTGAGATCTTTCTCCCCACCATTACCACCATCGGCCCAGCATCAGCGATGAATGTCATCATGAGGATTCTTGTGCTAAGTTCAGATCACTGAGATAACTCATTACTTCAGAAAATAATCTTGTTCCAATGGTTTTTTACTGGCAAAAGAAACCTATATTAGTGTGCATTAAGGACTTTCATTCTTATAAATTACATTCTTTGAAAATCTCATTCCAAACCAGGAACTGAAATGATGTTAAGAAGGCTCCGAGGATCCATTTTTCCTGAACAATAGACTGTCACTGATCAGTCTGAAAAGTAATTACTCCAAATTTAATCATTGTACAAGCTCTTTGTCAGATAGGTAGAGCATGCCCAAAAGAGAGGTTGAAAAGGTGCCTCGGAAGTGTACTCATTGACTGTGGCAGCAGAGGAAGGAAATTACACATGTTTTAATTGAGCTCTGCTTAGTCCTGGGATAGGTCAATTAAAGGGTGCTACAAGGTGGGCCTTGTCTACAAATCTCTCAGCACTGGCAGTGTAATAAAACCCATCACTGAAGCGTCAAATTTGAAAGTAGAATATCATCTCTGATGCATCGCTGAGAAGGAGCTGGAGCCTCCTTACAATTCTGTACATTTTCTGTCTCAATGGAAGCAAGTGGGGTGTAAAACAAAAGGACGTCTCCTTCTACACAAAATACTTGTAGCTCAGTGTTAAAAATGAGGGGTCCTTGGTGCTCTCTGATCTTGGTTGTTTTCTTGCAGATGTTTCATTATCCAAACTAATTAACATCATCCGTGCACAACACAGCATTGATGGTGTTACCTATGGTAGTTTGGGAAGTGAAATGGGTGCAAGAAAACAACCAATCTCAGAGAGCACTAAGGATGCTACAGTCCTCCTCCTCTTCCTCCTCCTCCTCCTCCTCCTCCTCCTCCTCCTCCTCCTCCATCACCACCACCACACAACCTCTGCTCCCTTCTAGCACTGATGAGGTGCTAGATCAGTGATGGCAAGCCTTTTGGAGACCGAGTGCCCAAACCGCAACCCAAAACCCACTTATGTATCCTCAGGTGCCAGGTGGGCATGTCCCATTGGGTGGGTGTGACCCATTGGGTGGGTGTGGCCCATTGGGTGGGCCTGGCTGAGGTGGTAATGGCAGACTGGGTGGGACTAAAAAGTTCAGTCAATCAATTTCAACTTTGCGAGATCTTTTTTTTTCCCCGCAAGAAGTTGAAATTGATTGATTGATTGAACTTTTTTTTTTGCACATGGTGGCGGCGGCCTAAAGCGAAAAGGTTTTATAAAACCCAGTTGAAGGACTAGGACTGGGGCGAAGGCGCGTGTGCCCACAGAGAGGGCTCTGCGTGCCACCTGTGGCACACATACCATAGGTTCGCTACCATGGTGCTAGATCATGAAATATCTGCAAGAGCCATCCTGATCTGAAGGGGAAAAGCAGCTTGGAGTTTTTGTGGGCTTAGACAAATTGAGGAACTTTAAACATTTGGTGATAGGTCTGAGATGCACACACACACATGAGCTCTAAATCACTTTTGCTGAGAAAAAAGAAATTTGTCCTAGCCCAGATCTTCTTGGGTCAATGAAAACTTTCTCAGGGACATTTGTAATTATAGAGGAATCCTCCTAAAATGAAGTTGTATTGGAATCTACAGTACCTTGATGAAAGAGTTTTCTTAAGTCTGAAAAAAATGTGCTAGTTTTGCAACTTTGCTATGGATCAGAATTAGATCTTTGTTTCGCTTTATTCCGTATCTTAAGTGGATCACAGTATTAGGGGGGGGAAATCAGATAATAAATACACATGGCATATAAAACTACTCCAATAATTTTTCAGAATGTCCAGCTACATTTCTTGAAAGCCATGGCATGTGTGTAAGCCATATTTCTGTAATTATGAAACAGCCTTAAATATGATTTTCAGATCCCACATCATTGATATTTTTTGAAACAGAATTATTGAGCCATTTTCCTAGTTTTCCTGTTAGACTGTTCTGGACATCATCTTTTGCTTCTTGATTTCAAACTTCATTTCTTCTTGGGTTGAAATGTCCATATAAATCACATTTCTGTAAACAATTTTGACTAGGCCAAAGTATGCTGTTGCCTTTTGTGTGGTAGAAATGGTTCTGTCTCACCGAGTAATTTGAAACAATATAAATAGTACACCCTTATATCATGTATTGGCTGAGAAGCGTCACACACTTTGATGCATGGACTTCTACTTCCCAGGTGATTTTTCTGGAGCAAGGTCAAGATCTTGTCATATCAATATGTTGGCCATTTTATAACTCTATGCTTCTGTATTTCCCACATGGCTTCTTTGCTGATAGGGACCATAAGTGTCAGTCACTTTCCAGTCATGCAATATGATTTTAGCATTGGTTTTATCTTTAACTTCAAGGGTAACTGCTAAAGATGGTGCTGTGTTCATTCCATTTTGGTAACAAGAATAAGACAGGATTGCAAGGGAAGCGATGCAAAACAATCACGATTGGCTAGAGCAAGGTCCATCACACGGCCAAAGAGCAGAGCACGGAATCAAACAGGCTGACCAATGGTTTTTCAAACCTTCAATGCTTTCTCTGATGACGCTGGCAGAGGACCAGCAAAAGCTTAGATTAGGTAGATATGCTTTAAATGGTTACTTTTTATTGCTTATTATGATCGTTCAGCAATAAACAACTGTTTTTTATCCATCCTGGTGTTTGAAGATTTTATCCATACATATATGTATGTATATATGTATGTATGTGTGTGTGTGTCTGTGTGTGTGTGTGTGTGTGTTTTAAATGTTTGTTAAGTATTTAGATTACCTTTCTAGGCCCCAAACATGGGACAAATCTTATTTCCTGTTTCAGCCTAACCCAAGGCCATCCACAGGCAGTGGTCACAGTAGTGACAGCTCATATTTGTGTAATTTTTTTGGATTGCTAACAAAGAATTAAAGGGAGACTGATATGCATTTCAAACTTATTTGTTCTCATCAGTCAGCTGACTGATATATATATATATATATATATATATATATATATATATATATATATATATATATATATATATATATATATATATATATATATATATATATATATATATATACACATACACATACACACACATATATATTGTCCAATGATGGACAATATTAGGTCCAAAAGAATTAGGTCCAAAAACTATGGACGACCTTGCCCTCACAATAGTTGTTTTGAAAAGATTTCTCTGCTGTTCCTCAGCGAAATGCATTTTCTTCCATTCCCCAAGGGTAATGCTTAGAGCAGTGTTTTTCAAACTTGGCAGCTTTAAAATGAATAGGAAAGAATAGAGCTGGAAGGGACCTTGGAGGTCTTCTAGTCCAGCCTCCCCCCGCTCAAGCAGGAGAACCTATACCAGTGATGGTGAACCTTTTAGACACTGAGTGCCCACAGAGCATGTGTGCCATAGGTTCGCCACCACTGACCTATACCATCTCAGACAAGTGGCTCGTCTCTTCTTAAAAACCTCCAGTGATGGAGCATTCACGACTTCTGGAGGAAGTGGACCTCAACTTCCAGAATCCCCTACGCCAGGGGTCGGCAACCGGAAAAAGGAAAAGAGCCACTCAGAACCGGTTCCATCACACAAACAAAAAAGTGGGAGCCGCAAAAGGTGCGCGTGCATGAGTCCACTCACGCGCATGCGCAAAAAACATTTTGCGCATGCGCAAAATGGGAGGCACCTGCGTGGCGACGGGTCTCCCCTTTGGAGAGGTGTGCGCCGTCCCGTTCGGAGACCTGCCACGTTTGTCAAACATGGACGAATGCGGCAGCTGTGCAAACGGGATGGCGGCGGTTTGGAGAGTGCGCGCACACCTCTCCCAAGCCGCCGCCATCCCGTTTGCACAGCTGCCGTGTTCGTCAATGTTTGACGAACGCGGCAGGTCTCCTGACGGGACGGCAGCGGCTTGGAGAGGTGCGCGCGCACCTCTGCCCTTCGGAAAGGTGCACGCGCACCTCTCAGAATGGGCGCTGCCACTCTCCATTTGGAGAGGTGCGCGCGCACCACTGCCCGTTTGAAGAGGTGCGCGTGCACCGGGCGGCTGGGAGGCGACCCGTGCCCTACGCTGTCCGGGGAATTCTTGAAGTTGCAAAGGTGGAAAAAGAGTGGTCTAGGGGTTCTTTCCTGTAGAGTTTCCCTCTTCACTGATCATGTTTTCTTTCTTTTTCCCCCCCAGTTATAAACCCTCTCTTTAGTTTTGCATCTTGTGAGAATGCTCACTCTAATTGTTATCTCTGCTGTATGTGCAATTCATCAGAACTCATTTTTCCCCCCTTCTTATTATGATTTCTTCTTTCTCACATAGCTCATACTTAGGAGCACCACCAATGCCCTTCTCTAATTTCTTGTTTTATTTCCATCAGCATTTTGCTGGCATGCTTCCTTTGAAGGCTACATTAATTGAAGCAATTTATTTCTACACAGTTGTACATGACATATTTATAACTCTCTAGGTCTAATTTTAACAACTTTTTTCCCCTCTGCTTGAATGCTGCTTCTAATCAGTGTATATTGGATGTCACCTAAGACAAGCTGAGGTGACCTCCCCAAGCACTCATGAGCCCACCCCAATTATCTCGCTTTGAGATGCCAGCAGGATCGTGATGGCACACAACATTGTCTTCCTCGCAGCAAGAATTAAAACAAGCTCATGATCCACAACGTTAAGCTCAGCCTGCTTATAATTTGTGTTGGCCCAATAAATCTCTTTTGTTCCTTTGTTTTGTTGCTGTTGTTTTTTGCTTGTGCCAGAGATTATATAAAAAAAAGGTGGGGGGTTGATTATAATGATGTTCTTCACAGTCCACCTCGTGACTTTGATTCTTTTGCTTTGCCACGTTGGATCACAAGTTTTATTAGCCTGATACTGTATAAGGGAGTAGCTTATCCTCCGTGCTCCTATGAGTATAATTGAATTCTAGGTGCCCTGACTAGACGTCCAAGATAAAATTCATTTCCCTGTCTACTTTTGGAAATTAGATAGAAGCTTGGGAAAATCAATATAGGAGAGGTAGGTTCAAAAATGAAGCCAGTCAAAAGAATTCTTTGGAGAATGAGGACAATTGTAGTATACTGTACCTACGACTTATGACAAGAATTGAGCCCAAAATTCCTCTCGCTAAGTGAGTCATTTGACAAGTGTGTTTTCCTCCATCTTATGACCTTCCTTGCCACAGTTGTTAAGTGAATCATTGCAGTTGTTAAGTTAGTAACACGGTTGTAAAGTGAATCTGGCTTCCCCATTGACTTTGCTTCTAACTTGCCTGGCACACTGTGGCCATAGGTTATTTTGAACCACTTGCCAAGCGTCCGAATTCTGATCACATGACCACGGGGATGCTGCAGTGGTCTTAAGTGTGAAAAACAGTCATAAGTCATTTTTTTTCCAGTGCCATTGTAACTTCAAACAGTCCCTAAATGAACTCTTGTAAGTTCATTTGTAAGTACTGTTTTCCTATCGAGGTGGATTGGTCAGTATCTCTTTATCTCATGTGACTTCTTTTTAAAGTATGATTCTGTTTCTCATAGGACCAATGAAACACAGCACTCATTGACTTAACTAATCTAAAACACAGATTTTAGAGCCTGTTACACTAGAAACAGCCACTAATTTCTGTGAACATTTGGTTGGAAAGACCTAGATTCGTGGGGGCACGAAGGGAGGCTCAGCCAATCTCAATGTATACATGGTTGTACTTTGACAATAAAGGTCCATTCATTCATTCAACGTGCTTCAGAATCTTTTGTATTCTGAAGATGATTACATGAAGCTCTGGTATTACAAAGTCATTCAGTCTTGAAGGAGACTAATGGTTTGCCTTCAATGTCCTAGCCCTGATTTTTCTTCTTACCGTGAATGTATTAATATATTTAATTTGGAAGGATTAACACCACCTCGAAATATATTCTTTGCCCCCAAATTAAATATATTAAAAAGAGGATTGCATCATCTTAACAAAAGATGAGAAATTAATACTTCACTCACAGTGTGTTATTCTTCTTCATTTCTTCTGGTGGCTGTTAACTGTTAAAATATGTCCCTTTTTTGTTTTATTTTTGCTATTTTCCATCTCTTTTTCTTTTGTTTGGAGTAACTAAGCCATGGCTCCTCTCCTCCTCCTACAGATATGATAGTGTTATATTCAGATCACCAGACAGTCTTCAAAATGCTGAAATTCTACATATAAAAATTAAAGGAGGGAGGGAGGGAGGGAGGGAGGGAGGGAAGGAAGGAAGGAAGGAAGGAAGGAAGGAAGGAAGGAAGGAAGGAAGGAAGGAAGGAAGGAAACGATTAAACCAGTTACTAGCCACACAAGTTTAAAAGCAAATCTGTTGAAACTGATGAATCACTAAAGTCATGGATGTAGGGATTTGTGAAGTAAGTTAGATTGTTTCCCTCACATTCTTTGTTTTTCAATTGGAGGTAAATTTCCATTAACCAGTTCTGGTGTATCCTAGAAGGAAGTATTTTTCTTGAGCTGGCAATTTGAAGAAAACAGCAGCAGCAACAGTAAAAAAACGTACTAAGAGAATGCATTGTTTAAACCCATTTAATCTAATTGGTGTCTTTTTTAATCTGAATCATGAACAATACGGGTATTAAAAAGTATGGCCTTCGGTCTTCTCCACGATGCCCCTTTTAATCCCACAAACTGGGAGCAATTAAAATTAGTTGTGTGAGGGTTATTTTGGTTTTTGCATAATTTCGAGTTTGAGTGGGTTTTTGAGTGAATGCCGAGCAAAAGGGGTGCTTTAGGTTTTTTTTAGAACCTGAAGTCACATATTTCATGGCTTAAAAACCTCCCAAACCTGGTCCAGTTTAGTTCTTGACTCTACCCTCTTTGGAAATGCAGGTTTGTATGTGCCACAGAGAAGTTGACCACCATACATTGACATAAGTCAGGCATCCTTGATGTGAAAGGGTAAAAAGAACACACCAATAAATCCGATAAGATATTAAATATTCTATTTTTTAAATATTAATTTTCCCTCTCTGAGGTAAAAACTAAGTCTTTCCCTCCTCCAAAGGAAACTAAGTTTGGATAACCTCAAAAGATTCAGTACCAGTACCTAATCTAAGTCACTTATTTCTGTTAAAAATGTAGAAAATTGGTTCTACTTCAGGATGTGTCTTTTTCTCATACAGTTCAGCAGCTGAACTCAGACAGCAGAATAGAAATACAGATTTCAATCTTTGCTGTGTCTTGCTGAAATGGCTTTTCTAGAATATGTAATTCTCACTTTGATCCAAACATCCTTTTCCCCCTGTCTTTTCCCCCGTATATATCTCCATACTCCTTCCAGGAGCTTCTAGAAATCGCTACAAATAATATAAGGTTTCCATATGATCAAATGTTGTTTATTTATTTAGCATATTTACATACCTGCTTACCTCACAAAAATGGGATTCTGGTTGGTGTACACAATAACTAAATTAAATTAAAAAATCCATTTCAGACTAAAAACACTCAGCTATAAGACAAACATACAATGAGATGCAATAAAATATAATGGTATTCAGAACAATGCCTAAAATAATAGACAGGCTGACCAAACTGTATTTTGGTCATTGACCAATTAAACTACAGTCAATAAAATAACACAAAACTAAACAGTCAGTGCATTCAGAAAACAGTTGGGATTATAATCTGAGAGTCACCATTCCAGAATGATAAGAGTAAAGAATAAATATCTTCTATCTTCTGGCAACTATATTTTCTGAACAATGGCTGTATGTGAAATGCATTATACAATTGGCAAGAGCAGTAGTTTGTCATCATTCAATTTAGAAGTTATATCTGGCTTCACAAATCTTGGAAAAGGGGATAGCTAATATTGAAAAAAAAAAACAATATATAGCAATCTTATCGAATTGCCACAGGACAAGCTCATTTCATTTGACCAAGCCAGAAATTAGTTTTTCAGGCAGTGATCTTGACAGACTGGTTGTCAAAAACAGGTCTATCTGCCTGCAAATTCATTGATCCTACAAGCCACACACGGCTTGCTATGAAATCAACACATTTATGAAGAAATGGAATGGTTGGTGGCTTGAATTTCTCAAAAATGTAAAAGGTTTTATTTCTTATCTTACTTATTAACCTTATCTGCATTTTTGAACATATATACAGTATATATAGGTAAGGTAAAGGTAAAGGTTCCCCCGCACATGCGTGCTAGTCGTATCCGACTCTAGGGGCCGGTGCTCATCTCTGTTTCAAAGCCGTACCTTCCCACCGTAGAGGTCCCTATTTTTCTACTTGCATTTTTACGTGCTTTCGAACTGCTAGGTTGGCAGAAGCTGGGACGAGTAACAGGCGCTCACTCTGCTACGCAGCACTCGGGATTCAACCCGCCAAACTGAAAAATCTCCTCCTCTTTAGTCTACTTCAGGCCATTTATATACGCAAGAAGCAAACTGTAGCTCTTTTCTTTGTTTTGAATGAAACATAATAGAAAATTTAACTTAAGCTTGCTGAGTTCCAACACTGCTTTGCAAAGTCCCAGTTTTGGAACAAAATTAATTTAGCTTTTTATTCATGTGCAGAATTGTTTGGAAGAATTGGGTCCTTATTTTCTTAAAGTTAGGAAAGATTCCCTCTTTTCGCGAGGAAAAAAAAGTAACATTAAATGAAGAGCTTCTGGAGCCCACAATATTTTTCTGAGATAAGGAAAAGGGGGTAATTGGTAGTGTGGTAGGAGAGTAAGACCTAATGGACTTTTTTTTTCCACCTTTGGAATGACAAGACAAATTATTATGGTGCCATGGAGAAGATCTGGGGTCTTTTTCACAGACCAATGACAGCAGTAATGTCTGGATATGTAATGGCTTCAAAACAGCTTCTTATTAATTCCTGTTTTAGCCACAATTATTACTTTTAGTAAACCTAACCAATACACATGAGCCTGAAGCTTTCCTTCACCCATATGTCTAGCAATATAGATGTCTCTCTTTCAGTGCTGATCCCCTGGAGAACCAAAAGAGGCTTTCTCAAAAAGGCAACTAGATTTTCTTTCTTTCTTTTTTCCTTTGAAATCATTTTGCTTCTCATCCAAGAAGCTTTTTCAGTTCTTTGCCCTTTGGTAAAAGCACCTTTAGGACAGTCATGACCTGGACGATTGAGAATTTCCACGGACATCCACTGGAGAAGTTTGTGGGTTTTTGTAATCATGTGGATTACTCTGAACCCATCGATGAATGAGATAAGATTGGTTAGGCATAATTTGTTTTTAAAAAACCTGTGCTGGCTACTAGTTATAACTTTCTTTGCTTCTAGTTGTTCGCAGATCTGTTTTCTGATTATCTTTTCTAGGATCTTCCCAAGTATTGATGTTAAACTGATTGGTCTGTAGTTTCTTGCGTCCATTTTTTCTCCCCTTTCTTGAAGATGGGGACCACATCAGCCCTTTTCCAATCCTCAAGTAATTCCCTAATGCTCCAGGATTTTTGAAAGATGTGGTGCAACGGTTCTGAGATAACATCTGCCAGCTCTTTCAGAACTCTGGGATGTCATGATGAGTTCCACTGACCAGTTCTTAACTGTAATTGTAGGTAAAGGTAAAGGTTCCCCCGCACGTGTGTGCTAGTCGTTTCCGACTCTAGGGGCCGGTGCTCATCTCCGTTTCAAAGCCGAAGAGCCAGCGCTTGTCCGAGGACGTCTCCGTGGTCATGTGGCCGGCATGACTAGACGCCAAAGGCGCACGGAACGCTGTTACCTTCCCACTGGAGTGGTCCCTATTTTTCTACTTGCATTTTTTACGTGCTTTCGAACTGCTAGGTTGGCAGAAGCTGGGACGAGTAACAGGCGCTCACTCTGTTACGCGGCACTTGGGATTCGACCCGCCAAACTGCCGACCTTCTGATCAACAAGCTCAGCGTCTTAACCCACTGAGCCACCGTGTCCCTTCCAATTAGCATAAGAAAGTACTTAATGGTAGACCCTATTTCATGATCACTGTACATGAACAAGCAACCTGTGGACTGAAAACACTGTTCAGTCAGTGAGACCTATCTCATTGATAGACTTATCTCCAAGAAGATGCACTTATGCACATGTCATAAATAATATATTGTCTGTGCATCACAAGGGGGGGAAAGGGGGGGTAGCAGAAGAACAGTAAGAGTTTAAAGCAGACGTTTTTCCTCTTCCAATCTTCAGAGTTCATGCATGGTAGGGGAAAGATTGAACAAAACTGGTTGCAGATTATTATTATTTTTTTTACACCAAATCTTACCCCTTGTGGTGTGTAAACCCCCTGACAAATGAAACGGCTAATACTTGATGGATTTATATTGAACTGAACATCCAAACTGTAAAACATTTTAGAGGTGCCAGCGTTCCCTGTAGTTCAGTCTCCTTGAAGGAGGTCACAGGAGACTGGTGGTGTTTTTTCTGTGATATATGGTTTATTTATCCCTTCCTCCTTGCTGACCATAAGATGAAGGATTTATATGAAGAGCGCTCTTAATAGACTCGTGTTCTGTGTTCTCCGTTGGAGATCTTCTGGGAGCAAAGTCACTTTTCTTTTTCTTTAGAGATAAGAGGAAACTTTTTTTTCTCCCCATGGAACTGCACATGATGTGGTTGGTTGCATAGTGAGCCAAATGTTTTAGACTGGATGGAAATTTTGTCAGTGCATAGATTTTCTAAGTACCATCCAAGGTTTTTCGGTATGGTAACCGGTAAGTCCAGGCTGGGACTATCACGGCCAGTTTATGCCACCGTCTTTCCACTTTCGTTTTTAGATCTCGATACTTTCTGATAATTCTTTGGCTCCTGTTCTACTATCCCCTGGTATTTCCACATCAATTATTCATAGTTTAGAAGATAATAGATGTGACAATTATCAGTTTGTACTGCCAAATCTCACAGTGAATATTTTAATTTTGAATTAATTAATATGTATTATTATTACGGTTCGTTACACAGTCAGCCAGATGTTCAGATTGGATTTGGCATTTTCATCCACCTAT
Organism: Vipera berus; assembly: GCF_964194415.1. NCBI lineage: Eukaryota > Metazoa > Chordata > Lepidosauria > Squamata > Viperidae > Vipera > Vipera berus. The sequence continues at coordinate 96,459,449 of NC_138207.1, read as the reverse complement.
CCAGTCCTTCTCAAGGACCTGGGAGAGACAGATGTTGTTGTTCAATGGTGTTAAAGGTCTCATTGCAAGATGTAAGATGTTCCAAGGAAAGCTGTTGTTTGTTTGTTTTTGCAATTGACTGATGATGCAAACGAAGGCTAACTCTAGCTAAAGAACTGGCACCTGTGATTCCACACTGTTGTATATATAATAATAATTATGTACACCACTGTGTGAAATCACAGCTGGTGTCGTGCCTTCATATGCATCAAGCTCTTATTACTTTTAGGAAGATATGTTCAAATTTTAGGATGATGCATCGAAGGATAAAGAAGCATATGGCAGATGCTAAAAGTTATTATTTTTGCCTCATAGAATAAAAAGTTCTCAGAAAGGTGAAGACTAGAACATTTTATTAGGATATACATCGCACGCAAGTAAGAAATTTGGAAGCTGCTTGGGATGGGAAAGAAAACCTTCTGAAGAATAGGCTTCTGGGTTTCTTTGAGACTAGCTAGTGGAGCCTAATTGCATAATCAATAATCCTGCTTTCATTGTGTTAGCTAAGCATCGTCACTGTGGTATGAGTCTTATGTTGTTGTTGTTCAGTTGTAAGTCATGTCCGATTCTTCATGACCCCTAAGCACACCAGCCCTCTTCTCATCCTCCACTGTCTCCTGGAGTTTGCCCAAATTCATGTTCATTGCATTAGTGACACTATCTAACCATCTAATCCTCTGTTGTATCCCTTCTCCTTTGACCTTCCATCTTTCCCAACATCAGGGTCTTCTCCAAGGAGTCCTCTTTTCTCATTTGGTGGTCAAAGTATTTGAGCTTCAGCTTCAATAATCTATCCTTCCAAAGAACAATCAGGATTGATTTCCTTTAGGATTGACTGATCTGATCTCCTTGGAGTCCCTTGGGACTCTCGAGAGACTTCTCCAATACCACATGAGTCTTAGGAGACATAAACCTTTTCCTCTTTCTGCATACATGTCATATGATCGGTTTAATATGTAGCACCTTAGGTGATATCTGCCATTCAGGGGGACTTAGTGAGATTCAACTGTCTGCAATATATCTGCCTTACAGCTGAATTCCACATTGCACGAATTCCATACTGTCTGGAAGATAAGATCCAGATGTGATCCAACCCTGACACTAAATTGTATGGACCAAAAAAAGCCGAATAATTTAGGTTTCCTATTAATCCTCAGTCTGTTCCTTTGGGGTGGAATGTAGTCTGGATTCCTAGGAAGAGAGGGAAGGACCGCATTGCCGAGGACAAAGATTCAGCAAAATTTAGATTCGGGGAGTCAGACTTTAGCACCTTCAAGACTTGTGCACTTCAACTCCCAGAATTCCCCAGCCAGCATTTTGGGAGTTGAAGTCCACAGGTATTAAAGGTTGGACACCCTGGCTTTGATAGTTTGGTCAAGAGAAAGTTAAGATGTCCCTACCTAGCATTTCTCAGAGTATATCTATAGTGATGCGAAATAGCTGCTTTAGTTTGGCAAAATTTCTGTTTATAGGGAAGGAAAAATCAAGGAAACTGCTCAGAAGTAATTCTGCATGTCTTTCTTGGTTCTTGGTGCCTGTCACTGAGTCTGGTTTTAATTTCAAAAGTCTTGTCAAAAAAGACAAATATAGCCATAAGTAAAATAGGTGGACAAATAAGACTACAGGTAATTCCAGTCCAAACCTGGTAAACACAGAATACTTTTACATCCTAATCCTAGATTCAGGGTCATTGCACAAGGCTGCTCAGTCTCTTAATACTCTGACTAGTCCGAGTCTTAATTTATGATGTTAGTTCAACATAATACTCCCCCCCTCTTTCTATTATCCCATGCCCACAGAAATGGAGGTAATCCTGTGGGCCATATTCCACAGTGAGGCATTACATTTCATGGTCTTTCCTACTGTATGATTTTATGCCTGTATCAGAATTTCCCTTGGGTGATGTAGTTATGGTTTCCAATTTATTTCCCTTTCAATTCTTTTATTCTATAATTTGCGTCGCAGTAAAACAGCATCACCTTGGGAGTGTGTGTGTGTGTGGCATAAAGCCTGTGTTCTACCATGATGAATGCTACTGAGGTTTCCAATCAGCTTTGATGGAGTAATGAGGCACTGCCTTAAAATGAACAAATGCATTTTTTATGGGAACAAAAATAAGGAAATGGAGTCCTATTAGTAAGAAGTGCTTGAGAGATGCAAGGCACTGGAATGTGATCACTAGCAAATAGCAACTCAGTGGTATTTCCGATACTGTGTAAACAGTGAGTAAGTACAATGCTTTTATGTATTTTAACCACTTAAAATTGCAATTAAATAGTGCCTTGCTGACTCTGTCTTGGCTCGGAAGCTAAGGCAGGGACTTCTGTAGATCACCGTGGAATAGCATGGTGATGCGATAAACTGGGAAGTTGAAAAAAATATTCCAGAAGAAGTCAGCCATCTGTGTGCAATTATCAAGAAACCTTAATGGATGTGTTCATGTGACCGCTAAGAACATAGCTTCAGTTTTCCGATAATGGCATCACTACTGTAGATTGTAGCTTCTGGTCAATTGGCTGACTTCTAGGTTAGCTAAGCACAGCAACATTTGGTTAATGTTGGGGTAGAAGACAACCAGGCGATTCTAATATCACTGTTCTCCTGGTAACAACACTACATGGAAATTATCATGCTCCTTTTTAGTTTATGGACAAATTTGCGTATTGTGGTCACAAAATATTTATCAGAACCTCAGGTGGGTCCTATTGATATGTAATCTGAATTGAACTATCTTGCCTGTCCTAAAACACAAACTACAATCTACAGTTACAGTTAAGAACTGGTCAGTGGAATTCATCATGACATTCCAGAGTTCTGAAGGAGCTGGCAGATCTTTCAAAAATCCTGAAGGGCCAGGGAAGTACCTGAGGATTGGAAAAGGGCTGATGTGGTTCCCATTTTCAAGAAAGGGGAAAAAAATGGACCGAAGAAACTACAGACCAATCAGTTTAACATCAATACCTTGGAAGATCCTAGAAAAGATAATCAAAAAAGAGATCTGTGAAAAACTAGAAGCAAACAAAGTTACAACTAGTAGCCAGCAGGGTTTTTAAAAAAAAAACAAACCAAATCTTATTTCATTCTTACACAAAGTGGCTAAACTAATAGACCAGTGAAATACTGTGGACGTAGACCACAACCTACTCCTTGGTAAGCTAGAAAAAGGTGCAATAGACAACATCGCTACCAGATGGATCTGTAGCTGGCTGGCAAACCATACTCAATGAGTAGGGGGGTACCACAAAGTTCTGTCTTAGGCCCAGTACTCTTCAATGTCTTCATCAATGACTTAGATGAGGGAATTCAAGGGGAACACATCAAATTTGCAGATGACACCAAACCTGTCACTGTGTAAGAAATTTTATCAACTGGAATAGCCATAGCAACAAACCAGCCAATGAGAACAGTTTTGATTAAGACACAGTATTGGCTGTGTGAAGCATGTGATCCAGCCTAGGTCTGGGTATGTCTTAGTCTTCTCTGTGTTTTTCTGATCTCCGAGTTAAGAGTTGTTGATGTTCCCCAGAGCTGAGTGAAATTGCATGTATCATGTTTATATATATTTTATAGATAAAGGTTTTCTAAACTGTGCCTCCTGCTCATTTTGAATGTTTTGAATGCTTATTTTAGGGGCTTATTTTTGCTCTGGAAAGCTGTAAAACTCTAACAAAACTGTCAGGAGTAGCCAACACTCCAGAAGACAAACTTAGGATCCAAAAAGATCTTCACAAACATGAACAATGGGCCCTATCCAACAAAATGAGTTCCAGTGTGGGGGAAAAAACCAAAATTTTACATTTAGGCAGGAAAAATCAAAGGTACAATTACAGACTGGATGAGACCTGGCTTAAAAACAGCAACTGTGAGAGGGACCTTGGAGTCCTAGTAGACGATCACTTAACCATGAGCCAGCAGTGTGCAGCAGCAGCCAAAGAAGCTAATACAATCCTGGGTTGTATAAACAGAGGCATAGAATCAAGCTCATGTGAGGTATTAGTACTGCTTTATAAAACTCTAGTAAGACCACATCTGGAATACTGCAACCAATTTTGGTCACCATATTACAAAAAAGATGTTGAGAGTTTGGGGAAAAATCAAAGAAGATCAACTAAGATGATCAAAGCCCTGGAAACTAAAACATACGAAGAACGGCTGCAGGACTTGGGTTTGGCTAGTCCAGGGGTAGGCAACCTCGGCTCTTTTATGACTCATGGACTTCAACTCCCAGAATTCCTGAGTCAACATAGTCCATGAGTCATAAAAGAGCCGAGGTTGCCTACCCCTGGGCTAGTCTAAAGAAAAGAAGAAATAGGAGAGACGTGATAGCAGTATTCCAGCATTTGAGGGGCTGCCACAAAGAAGAGGGGGTCACATTATTATCCAAAACACCAGAGGGCTGGACAAGAAACAAGGGATGGAAACTGATCAAAGAGAATTAGGGAGAAACTTCCTGACAGTGAGGACAATTAACCAGTGGAACAGCCTGCCTTCAGAAATTGTGGGCGCTCCATCAGTGGAGATTTTTAAGAAGAGGCTAGACAGTCACTCGTCTGAAATGGTATGGGTTCTCCTGCTTGAGCAGGGGGGCTGGACTAGAAGACCTCCAAGGTCCCTTCCAGTTCTGTTCTATTAGTAATATCAATAGGGACATAGTAGAACTGGGGAAAAAAGGCCTATTGGTATATAGTCTTAGTGAATAAATAACCCCACATTTTCTGTGTCTCTCCATTACTCAGTGACTAGTTTTTAATTCTGTTTCAAAGGCTACTGGAATGTTCTTTAATTCTCTGGCCTGCTCTTTTTTTTTGTACCTATCTTGTACGCCACAAAGATTCTTTAGAGAAATATACATTACTTTCCCCTCATTCCAGTGTTATTTCCATTTGCAGTTGGCAACGTGGGACTCAAAGAAGGGGTTGAACGGCAGTTTGCAAGAACGGCGTTTGGGCAGCGACCTACAGGGATTAACACTGAAAGTGGTGACTGTCTTGGTATGACCATGTTTGAACGGAGGAAGCAAAATGACCAAAAATTATACTTGCTAGTTATCTTTTTTTATATATATATATTTTAAGAATTCAATCATCTGTGTTTTTTATATGTGTTTGCAGTTATCTTTTTTATTTGTTTTTTATTTTTTTTAAGAATTAAATTATCTGTGTTTTTTATATGTGTTTCCCCCCCCCCCCAAGGTGGGACTCCGGAAAGTTAACACCCCCTTTTTTTCCAGCTGGTTGAGTAAAACAAGATCTTGCAATGGTTGTGTGCGGCATATGTCTCTATCACATATTTATTGTTCTATTTATATTTCACTCTTATTCCAAGATTTCTGGAGAAATTTATGGTTTATGGTTTATTAAATTGATACACCGCCCTTCTCCCTGAGGACTCAGGGTGGCTCACAACAATAAAAAGTTAAAAGAAATAAATACAAAAATTAAAAGGGGATTAAACAATATAAGAAATAAGAACAATTTAAACCAATAAAAAACCAAATTTAAAAACTATGATCAGTCCAGGCCCGCTTGTTGGAATAACCAGGTCTTTAGGTCACGGCAGAAGGACCAAAGGTCAGGGGTCATCCGCAGCTCCGGGGGCGTTTTGTTCCAGAGGGTCGGTGCGCCCACAGAGAAGGCTCTCCCCCTGGGGGTTGCCAGCCGGCATTGCCTGGCCGACGGCACCCTGAGGAGGCCGACTCTGTGGGAGCGAACCGGGCGATGGGAGGTTGACAATTACAAATTTAAAATGCTGGAACAAAAAATAAAATAAAATAAACATTTTGAAGAAAGAAGAGAAACATTACCTTTGACCGCTAAGGAGCCCATCGGCAGCGTCTGCTGATTTGGTGCGGACCTTCTTTCTTTGCATTCATTTTCCCTCAGGATCTGCTGAGGTCATTAGACCTAAGGAGAAGTGAAAGCAGGAACAGTGAATGCAAATGCCTCTTAGTTACAGCTGGGCTAAGAAATAATTTCAGCAGATGTTCATCCTCTGCAGGAGTTTCCCAGCATTTCTGGAATATCTTCTGACAATAGGCCTGATATTCAGACAAGTTATCCAGACAAGATGTTCTCCATCTTGGAGACCACAGGCTGATCACTGCCTACCTGACTCCTTGATAAAGTCTGTCTCTCTCTTACCCCTTAAGCCTTCAGACATGTTGCTGTGAAGTAAGGTTTAACTCTCCTTTGAGCAGGATTCCATAAATGAAATGGAGAAGGGCTTTCATTCCGCCCTTTGTGTTGTGCAGTGAAATAGCCCTGTCCCCTCCTTAAGCAAGCATGTGACCCCTTCTGTTATGGCAGGGGGGTCTGTGGGATTACATTCAACTGCAGGCAACTTTTCTTGAGGCTCATTTGACCATGGCTGTGGTTGATTCACATGAATATTACACATTTCACACGCTCAACCTGGCATTCGAATACAGTGCCTTATTTAGTCAGTCCTGCTGACTTTAACTTCAGCACAATTGTTTAAGACACTGTTACAACAATTATAAGTCAATATATACCACCATTATGCTATAAAATCTGTATGAAAATTTCTGTATAAAGCTGAGACAAATTTATGCTGGGCTCGTTTTCTCTCTCCAGATTTGCGTGTGCAGAAATGGGGAGTCTCTTTTTGAATTTCCAATACCTCATCAGATCTCCTAATATTTCTCTGTGTTTTCTCCAGTTTCTGGATATTGATCAAAATAGAGGAAGAGCTGGACTAAAAACTCAAATGTCTACCTTTAAAACTAGTGATGGAGTCCTTGAGTAGAAAAGAGCAAAGAACTGTCAGTGGTGTACATTCCCTACTAATGTTGTGGTTGAATTAGTGTCATCTTCTCCCAGAGGACACGCTGAATTTCTCAAGAAAAATCTTGTTGACAGGGAGGAGGCACCAAGCTTTCATTTTTAAATTCATTTTTTTAATCATTTTATTGCAAATTTTTCATTTGTACGTCAGCCTGTCTGTGAGGCTTGCCTGTAAAGCAAAGTTGCTCTGCAGTCCCTGAATTTATCTGATCCCATAATTTTGCTTCCCATCTGAGAATCAGACACTCACAATCCTTGAGTGTGGTTGGTAACAGAATCAGGTCCAGTTTCCTCCCAGTCACAGGGGGAATTAAAGAAAGAAATACTTCAATAATGAAAATTGGACATTTGTTGAAAGACATATGAGCAACATACGTTGCTCATGATGTTCTCAGAAGAACTTAGATAGGAGAGGGTGTTTTGCTCATGCCTTCAGGTTTTAAACCTCTATGGTTGCATCTGCCATGCCTAGCATAGAAATGACTGTTGAACACCATCCTGATCTCGATATGGTTTCCTTCTTTGTCAAAATTGTACAGTTCTGCTGATTGTCTACTTGTTATGTCAAACCCAAGCTGACAGCAGGTGTGTTTCGGCAGTGTAAGGGATGCCAGCTTCCCTCCTGTGCTGTTCTTGGTTCTGGCTCTTCTTTCAGATCGTAGTTTAAGCTGATCTAGGAGCTCACCTGAGACTTTTTAGTATATATAGGCTCTCCTGCATCTTTTATCCCCTTTTTCCGCTCAAATTGTTGAAGGTCATGGTCATATCTCTCCTCCAGTCGGAAGATAAACTGGCCCATCCAAAGCGGCAGAGTTTGCACTGACAATAAAGTCAATGGTTTGGCAAATGACCACCTATCTCTGGCTCATTTTGAAAACAACACTTGTTTGTGAGAATCTTTCTGTTCTTGTAACCACCATTGTTAAGTTAAACATGCCTCAGGTGTAGCCATTTTAAGATTAACCCCTAGATTAGCAATAACTGGAGGAATTCTCACTTTTAATTCACAATGATTGTCATTCTTGGAAAAAACAACAACCCCCCCTCCCCCAATGATTAAATATGATGCTTCAGTTTCCCAGACCTGGCAACACAGCTTGTTGAGATGCTGTCAATATGGTGACTCAAGCTATCTTTGCTTTACCGTGTCATAAGTCTCCTTTTTAAAGATCAACCTTGCTCTGTTCTCAGGAAGAACCGTTCGTTATGGTGGCTGAAAATATCCTTGGGCAACCGAAACGTTACAAGGGCTTCTCCATTGATGTTCTGGATGCCCTTTCCAAGAATTTGGGCTTCAAGTATGAGATCTATCAGTCTCCTGATGGAAAATATGGACAACAGTTCCATAACAGCTCTTGGAACGGCATGATTGGTGAACTGATTAACAAGGTATACCCCATAATAGCTGAATGCTGTTTTCTTTTAAGGGAGGGTTAAAAAAAATCATCTTTTCCCTCTACATCAGGGCTGTCAAACTCAATTTCATTGAGGGCCGCATCAGCATTGCGGTTGCCCTCAGGGGGCCGGGTGGGTGTGGCCAGGGTGGGCGTGGCCTACTGGGTGGGCGTGGCCAGAGTGCGTATGGCCTACTGGGTGGGTGTGGCCAGCTCTACATCGTTCGCATCAAGGGTGCCTATGGGGGCCTGGGCAGGAGTGGGACAGATCTGAGGGTCTCTGGTGGAAGGGGGGGTCTCTGGGCCAGGGCCAAGGCAGTGGGGGCCATTCCCTCACTGGCCTGATGGGGAACATTAGGGTTTTTTTAATGGGTTTTTTTACTGTTTTTATTGTTATTGTAATTTTTAATTGGGCATTTGTTTAATTTCTTTTTAATTTTTGTATTGCTATTTATATATGCCCTGTTAACCGCCCTGAGTCCTTCAGGAGAAGGGCGGTATACAAATTGAATAAATAAATAAATAAATAAATAAATAAATTTCCAGGATGGCTTCGCGGGCCACATGAAACCACTTTGCGGGCCGGCTCCGGCTCCCGGGCCTTGTGTTTGACATGTCTGCTTCTACATTGAACCATTTTTCCTGTCGTAAAAGTAAAACGTTCCTCATTAACAGTGGCAGTTAAGGAATTGCTCACTGGAACTAATATCAATAGAAATGAAGATATTAAAAAGACCTTATGATCAAACCACTTCTCTGTCGTTATGTAGTGCACAAATCTCCACAGTTTAATTATTTTTTCCTTTCAGTTAAATTTTTAGAAATCTATCTAGTTTTCTCTGGGAAGTTTTCCATGTGTTATTTTTAGCATTAACTCTTTCACCTAAGAATATTTAACTGGTATTTAGGTTTTAGGAAATGTTTAGTGGCCATAGATGAGATGTGTGTAGCTAATGGAGCATTTTCTGATGTGATTTTCTTATGTGAAAAAAAAAAACAAAACATTCCATTTTGTTGCAAACTATCTCTCATTTATGGGTTGTTTTTTTCCCACCGTAATACTATTTTGTAGTGATCAGTCAAATAGCTTTTCATGGAAGAAAATGCTGTTCGTTTCATTAAAAAAAAACAGGCTTGAAAAATATAGAGTCACATTTGTGTCCAAGACAGTGGCATTGACTTGTAAACATATGCTATTAAAATAAGGCAGAGGACATTCCAGCAAAGAAATCCTGAAGAATGCAAGATACCAGGGTACATTTTGTTGCAAATGGTTCATTTTGAGAAGGCTGAACATCGTCATAGCAATAGAAGAAAATGTTCTACAGTTCTCTGCCGATAATAAAACCTAACCGTAGACATTGATATTCAGTAATGTGATCGTTCCCAAGTCATTTGCTTGCTGATCGTGCAAAGCTGTCCTATTATCCAGCATTTCTATACGAAAAGAGTTTAGCATGCAAATGTGAAACCAAAACACCGAATCAGAAAACAGCTAATGATCACTCTACTACGATGAAATATTCATATTTTTTCTGCCCTTTTCAGGCCATTGCAAATCTTCTCATGTGTCTTCTGAAGGTTTCTTACTCAAAAAAAAAAAATCACAGGAATATTTTTTTTACAAACTCTGATGGCTCAAAGGGCACATAACACATTAATTTTTACTCCCAGGGGCACATCTCCCATATAATTAATTCTATATTCATATTGGAAGGGGGAGGGGTGTCAGAAGAAATCAAGATGGCAGACAGGAGCATGCATGTGAAGCCACGTGTGTGTGACTTGGAGGTTACCAAAAAGGGTGAGACACTAATTGTGTGGTTGCAGTTGCCATCTTGACCTCTCACTGCTGACATCCTTGTCATCTCTGCAGACCTGTCACGATGTAAGTGGCCTCTGCATCTTCTTTCTAATCTGCTCTTATCACAGTGCCCTTCATGAATCACTACAGCAGAAAGTAAATAAATGGAAATAAAGGAGCACTCAAGATTCATCTCGGATTTGGGTGTCGCTGTTTTAATTTTATTGCTTTTTCTACTTGACTGGAATATTGCAATCGGGTCTAAAGAACTGAAGGCTGACATGAGCTTCAAACCTGGGTTCCCAAAAGTTCATTTTCTCTGGAGGAAGCCACTGTGGGCATTGAATCGAGTTTCAAATTCAGATTTTATAAGTGGCCAAAGGCTACGACCATTAACTTAGCCCCCATTCAAACTTAAGAGTGACACTGAAAAAAGTGACTTTTGACTGGTCCTCACACTTACCACCAGTGGTGAGATCCAGATATGTGAATTGGGTTTTTTTAATTGTACAGGGTTAGTTTAATCTTTTTTAAATTGGTTTTTTAACTTTTGTATGGTTGATTTTTAACTCCCTGTAAACCGCCCTGAGTCCTCAGGGAAAGGGCGGTATATAAATGCAATAAAATAAATAAATAAATAAATAAAATAAACAACCGGTTCTCTGTGGATGCCGCTTCCAGAACTGCATTCTGGGCCTGGGCAACAAAAAAATAGCTACCGGTTCTGCCGAACTGGTGCTAACCGGCTGAATCCTACCACTGCTTACCGCCCCAGCAGTAACATCCCCACGGTTGTGTGATTAAATTTGGGTGCTTGGCAACCGGCATGTATTTGAGATGGTTGACACCTCCCTTGCCCACGTGACTGCCATTTGCAACCCTCCAGCTAGTTTCCAACAAGCAATTCAATGAGGAATGCTAGATTCACTTCGTGACTGCACTGATTTGCCTCACAACCTTGGCAAAAAAAAGGTTGTAAAGTTGGGTGAAACTCACTTAACAACTGCCCTGCTTGGCATAAGAAATTCAGGCCCAAATTATGTTCATAAGCCAAGGACTACCTGTACTCAAATACTCCATCCAGTGCACCTGAAACTGTAAATGCCAATGTCCATATATAATAGAAAATATGCATTTAAAGTCATTTTGCTATTAGAAAACTCCGGGGTGTATTTTCCCATTCAGGGAAGTGAGAGTGGAAATTTTCATTGGTTAACTTTTTCCTTAAAACCTTTTTCCAGAAAAGGACCATATAACAGGGAACAGTGTTGTAAATTAATCTTCTGCCTCGTGTGCTTTTTTTTTTTTTTTTTTGCACGAGGAAGTTATTTTTAGTGGCACAGCATTCAAACAAGCAATCTTAAGAATACAATCTGAGAATTACTCTGGCAATTGGGCTGCATTATTTGATTGGCTTTTAATAGCTAAATCCTTTCATCTCAGAATGGGAAAAAAAAAAGAAAAGCAAAGAAAAGAAGGTCAGAAATGATTTCGCCTTCCTGCACTATGGAGCCTGTAGCATTTCTGAAATAAGTCTTTCAAGTTTAGAATTGCGTCGGGCCAGCTTTAGAAGAACATAGCAAATAGGGAAGGAGGAATGACTGACCACTAACATAATAGAGAGAATAACATAATAGAGAGAATTGGAAGGGACTTTGGAGTCCTTCTAGTCCATCCCTCTGCTCAAACAGAAGACCCAACACCATTCCACACAAAGGGTTGTCCAATCTCTTCTTGAAAGCCTCCAGGGATGGAGCACCCACAACTTCCGGTGGCAAGCTGTTCCACTGATTAATTGTTCTAACTGTCAGGGAATTTCTCCTTAGTTCTAGGTTGCTTCTCTCCTTGATTGGTTTCCATTTGTTCTTGTCCTGCCTTCAGGTGCTTTGGTTCCTTGTGGCAGCCCCTCAAATATTGGAACACTGCAATGATTTGGCCCATGAGTGGCATTACCTCCTATGTTACCTGTTTCTTGTCCACTGAGAAACCATCCTTCTGCCTGCTAGACCAGTGATGGAGAACCTTTTAGAGACCGAGTGACCCAAACTGCAATCCAAAAACCACTTATGTATTGCAAAGTGCCAACAGGGCAATTTAATCTGAATACTGAGGTTTTAGTTTAGGGGGGAAAAAAACAACTCATACGTTAACATCTTTTGTCTTAAAAAACACACAAATAACAAAGCTTTCAATGATTACAAGCAACTTTTTACTGAAAGGTGAAAGTTTGCATTTGGCATGCTTTTGAACAATTAATGTGATTTTTGCTGTTGTATGCATGCTGATAATTTGTCTAGCCTTGGCTTATACTTTGTAAGTTTGAGAGCAACACGTGCAGCACTCAGGTCATCTGTTAGTCTGTTTCTGGTGTCAGATTTGATATGATTCAAAGCTGAAAACAGCACGCTCGCTCCAGAGGCTTGTTTTGGCTTAGGAAGGGGCTTGAGAAATGGCTTTTTCCCATGAAAACATAGCCAAAGAGCGAGGCATGTGTGCCCACAGATAGGTTTGCAACCACTGTGCTAGACAATTTGAACCTTCTAGAGGGACAAATGTGACTTCAGAGGAGCTCCCTTTCTTTATTTCCCCATCACAGAGTCCCTTGAAGCAGATTCCTTCATCCCACTGGTAGCAAAGTAGACAGACCCATGGGAGGCTCTTTCCTCATGTCCAAGAGTCTAAAAGTTTTGACAGAATAAGCTACGTTCATGCCACATAGCAAAGCCTAATGATGGCCTGGAAGGGGACAATCTCCCAGTATACTTTGCAGCAGAATCAGATCCTCCTCCTGCTTTTGTCCGGTGCCTGAGTTAACCGGCAAGAGGTTTCACCACTCATTCTCTTGTCTTCGCAGAGAGCTGACCTGGCCATCTCCGCCATCACCATCACCCCTGAACGGGAGAGCGTGGTGGACTTCAGCAAGCGCTACATGGATTATTCTGTAGGCATTTTAATCAAGAAACCAGAGGAGAAGATCAATATCTTCTCTCTCTTTGCGCCCTTTGACTTTGCTGTGTGGACTTGCATAGCTGCTGCGATCCCGGTAGTTGGTGTGCTCATCTTCGTGCTAAACCGAATTCAAGTGGTCAGAGCCCAGAACTCTTCTCAGTCCGGACCCTGTACTTCCTCCACACTTCACAGCGCCATTTGGATTGTGTATGGAGCCTTTGTTCAACAAGGTACTCATTTGGATAATTGCCCTCTGCAGAAACCATCTTGATGGTCGAGTGTCTATGGAGATTCTCAATCATCCAGGTTATGGTTGTCCCAAAGGTGGTTTTTTTTCCCCCAAAAAGGCAACTGAACTGAAGAAGCTTTTTGGATTTGAGAAGTGAAATGCTTCCTGTGATAAAACCAAGAAGTCCGGTTGCCTTTTGGGGAAAAAAGCACCATTGGGACACTTTGATGGTCATTCTCTACCTGACATTTAGTCTGTGGAACAAATAAACCCCAACAAGCAACTAGCTTGGTGGGTGGGTTTGAGATTCCGGGATGGGGAGGCAGTCTGAGTAGGCCTTTGAAGCTGATTTCAGAAGCACCTAAAACACACTTCACACTTCTGTATCTTGACATGCTTGTCAAATCTCATTCTTAGAGTGGTTGTTCCTATCACCTTGGATGTTTTTTCTCTTTTGCTTTGAAGAAGCACATGCAGTAGTTCAGTGATCTTTCAAGTTTACCAGAAAAAAGGACTGCTAAAAGTCCATACAAGGTGGGGGATGCTCTCACAGGAAAAACAAAACAATCCATTGTTATTTGGCTATATGCTTGCATTTTTAATATGTTGTCTTCTGTGGTGATGGTTTTTGTTAATTTTTTTGTTTTAAATGCTGTTAAGTGCCCATGGATTTTCACAGAATGTGGCTGAGAAGCTTAAATGTATCTTGAATCAATTTTTATAACTCTAGTTCCAGGTTATGGGAATAGCCTTGTAAAATCCAACTGAATTCGTGATATAGGGTTTCCTCAGTTTGCATACCTGAAGTTAATCTAGTTGATCAGGAGAACCACCGGGTACAGGATCTATGCTGATTGTACCCTTTGAAGTTGTGGAAACCAGATGTTAATGCTGGCCTATAGTTTTTTGAGGGGAAAAATCTAATTTGAGGGAGTGTGGCCTGAGAGTTGTTTCAGCATGAGATGGGGGGAGGGGAAATAAATTTAATAAATAAAATCCAGTTAAAACTGATCTTACTGCTGGTTCTGTGTACAGAAGTGGTGGTGGTAAGTAAAAGCTAGAGGAAACTTACAAACAGTCCTCAGTCTAACATTCAGCAGTTGAAAGATGTTGCTTTGCGCTACCTCTACATCCAAAATACTGGGTCCATGTTATATTTGAAAAAAAGATGTAACAGAACCTGGAAAACTCTAAGACAAGGACCATCCGGTTTAGCTAAAAGGAAATTTGGAACAGACAAATAATGCATGAGTGTGCTGTGAAATCCATTGCCACAACCTGTGATAATGGACACTACTTTGGATGGCTTTAAAAGAAAATGAGACCAATTCATGGAAGCCAGGTCTCTTAAGGGCTGTTGGTCTTAAAGATTCAGGCTCCAAATATCAGCTAGCGAGGAACAATGGCATCTCTTTTTTGGAAGCACCCAAGAAGCATCTTCTGAATGGCCACTGGGAGAACTTGACTGCTGGGTTAACAGTAGCATGGCTAATTCTAGGTTCTTAGGATGATCATATGATGCTATCCAAATGTAAGATCATCCTAACTTCTGTGGGTGATTTGCAATCTAAATATTTATTTTATTTATTTAATTTAATTTGTATACTACCCTTCTCCCGAAGGACTCAGGGTGGTGAACAGGGCCATAAATACCAAAATAACCAAAATACAAAATTAAAAACAAATTAAACCTTAGTGCCCAAATGTAAAAATAAATTATATTAAAACAATAATTAAAACCCAAACCCATCAGACCAGGCCGGCTTGTTCAAACAAATAGGAGCGAAGGTCGGGAGCCCTCCGGAGCTCAACCGGTAAACGGTTCCAAAGGTCAGGCGCACCCACAGAGAACGCCCTGCTTTCACGGGAGAAAGGGCCATATCCAGAGGTGGGATTCAGCCAGTTCGCACCAGTTTGGCAAAACCAGTAGCTAATTTTTTTTGTTGTTGTTGCCCGGGCCCAGAATGGATTTCTGGAAGTGGCATCCAGACAGAGAACTGATTGTTCATATATTTGAATCCCACCACTGGCCATATCCCCTGTTTGCTGCAAGAGTAAACAATTCATCATGCAAAGAAAGAGAAAGAAAGAAAGAAAGAAAGAAAGAAAGAAAGAAAGAAAGAAAGAAAGAAAGAAAGAAAGAAAGAAAGAAAGAAAGAAAGAAAGAAAGAAAGGCTTTCTGAGAGGTGCATAATATTATAATATTATTTTGTGGATCCAGCTACATTTCATCTAGTCAGGCATTTCTTTTTTTTGAAAAAGCAGATATCTATATGGCTCTATAAGTTGAGAATCTCTTTTTCTTTTACACCTTATCATTTCTCAGCAAGCAGTTCTTGCAATATATGTCACAGGGTTTATTGGACCTTATTTCACTAACTTTCACAACCAGAGTGATCCAGGCACAGTTAAGCACATTTCAATCCCAATATTTTCAGAGGGAGAGGTCAAATAAGCAGATATTAATTCTCTTTGCCCCTGATGTACAGCTGAAATTGGCTTTACTGGACCTTATTTATTGCTCTTCGTAGATGGTTACGAGTATATAGTATGGCTAGGGGGGCATTTGCCCAGATTCGTCTTATATACCAATTGCGCCCCTTTTTGGACCAAGATGCCCTACGTACAGTCACCCACGCACTCGTTACCTCCCGTATTGATTACTGTAATGCTCTCTACATGGGGCTGCCCTTAAAGACCACCCGGAGGCTTCAGCTGGTGCAGAATGCAGCTGCACGGGTTGTGATGGGAGCTTCCCGATACTCCCATATTACACCCCTCCTGCGTGAGCTGCATTGGCTACCAGTTGCCCTCCGGGTGAGATTTAAGGTGCTGGTACTTACCTTTAAAGCCCTACATGGCTTAGGTCCGGGATACTTGCAGGACCATCTGCTGCCGGGAACAAATTCCCATCGCCCAGTACGCTCACACAGAGAAGGCCTCCTCAGGGTACCGTCAGCTAGGCAATGTCGGCTGGTGACCCCCAGGGGGAGGGCCTTCTCTGTGGGAGCACCAACCCTATGGAATCAGCTCCCCCCTGAGCTTCGGATAGCCCAAAACCTCCAATCCTTTCGCCGCGGCCTCAAAACACACCTGTTCCACCAAGCTGACCTAGACTGACAGGCATTTTAATTAATTTATATTTAGTATTTTTAATTCATTTTTAAATTCTCTAATTTTTTATTGCACTGATGTTCTCAATTTCATTTTATCTTGATTTATGCACTTATTATATGTTTTATTGTGAGCCGCCCTGAGTCCTTCAGGAGATAGGGCGGGATATAAATCCCATCAATAAATAAATAAATAAATAAATATTCTGGAGGAGAGAAAATAAAAGCTACTTCCCCATCCCAATGCATGCTAGACTTTGCCAAATAACCTGTAAGAAATAGGAGGTCATTTTGGCTTGGTTTTCAGGCCAGTGGGCTTTTGTATTTATTCATAGGCAGAGACAGGCACCTATAACACTGATGCTGGAGATAGCTGAGAGCAGAAGGGCTTTTAATCCTATGGATCTAAATCTGGATATGTTGAAGAGACAGTGACCAAGCCAGGGGGAGGAGTCAAGCAGGGAACTAGTCTGGGATCCTTTCATAGGCAAAAGAGTCTGAACCTTTTCAATTAACGTTAGGCATGAATAACTAGATTCACACATGAAGAGTTCAATTAGCTACTGTATTGCTCATGCCTATTTCACAGGAATCTTTCCAGACTGGCAGGTTCGCCGGTATTCAAGGCAGATTGGACCTTTCCTTCTTGTGCCTACATAAGGATTCCATACTAATTCCCTGCTAGACTTCCCCGTCCCCTGCTCAGCCAGTCTCTCTTCAGCAGGATCCTATCCATGCTAATACTTTATTTTGGAATAATCACCATCATCTACCAGAGGTAAGATAATTGGCAGATATTTCTTACCTTCTGTGTGGGCATATCCACACTTTGTCTCACCATACCTTCACCCTGTGGCATCAGAAACATGATCCATCATTGAAAATGAAATAGAATAGCATTACAACTTAGATGAAAAACTACTCAAGGATCTCTTCCCTCCCCCCCCCCCCTTTTAACCATTATCGGACTCTTTAAAATTCAATTTGCAAAGCTGTTAAGTTTATTTAAGAAGCAGTGAAATGCCACACTTTTAATGAGAAATATCACCTGTTACCCAATTGATATGGTCATCTTGTGCATTTCAGAAAAAAAATAAATAAAGCAGAATATAATTTACTTTATACATCTGTTCGGCGGAGTAATCAAAATTCAGTTGGAGAACAAATATGCTTTTAGAGGACAAGCACCATAATTTAAGCACCATTTTACCCCCAAGTAAGAATTCCTAAAATATTTTAAAATCAGCTGCAGATAAGGCCATCGTTTTCAAGTCCACAGACCCTTTTTATGTCATAATAAAAATAAATAATGTATCTGAACGCAATTTGCCCTATTATCTTTAGTAGGGGAGTTAGCTACTTTTTTGTTACACTTCTGTCTGACTTGCTGCTTAGCACGCAAGCATGACCATTTATCCTCACTAAGTGAGAATTCTTATGCCACAGGGAAAGATCTGTTCAGCAACACATTTTCTTTGTGATCAGTCTGATAAAACTGCCAGCCTGAGCCTGAAATGAATTTTTTAGACCTCCTTTCTAGGATAAGATATTTGAAAATGTGACGGGAAATCAAGCAAGTTTCAGGGGGGGAAAAACGCGGTATCGAGTTTTCAGTGAGTTCCAACTTCTCTTGGTATAAATTACAACGAAACTTAAAAGCAAATTTAGCCAACTTAACAAATAAATAATAAGCAAACAAACAAATACAGAATCGTAAAGCTGTTGTCTGCAGGTCAGATTTGCTCAAGATGCTAAATTAGATAGTTTGGGGCAATGTGTCAGAGGAGCACAGCATAGCAAATGACAGGTTGCTTTTAAAGAAGCAAATAGATCAGAGAGAGTAATTAAGAGATGGTATAAAGGAGCCTGGACCATTTTTTAAAAAAAAACAAAACAAAGAAAAAACTAGTTCTTTAGATATGGGCTTCCAAAGATTCTTTTCTTTCTTTTTTTTCCTTTGCTTAGGTGGTGAGTCTACAGTCAATTCCATGGCGATGCGGATTGTAATGGGGAGTTGGTGGCTCTTCACTCTTATTGTATGTTCATCTTATACAGCAAACCTAGCGGCATTTCTTACTGTCAATAGGATGGACAATCCAATTCGGTAAGAGTCTTTTCCCGTTCTATTATCCAAAATCTGATTTTTTAAAGAAAAGAGTATCCAACAGGAGGCAATATGCTTCACAAGCTTTGGGGGATAGCATATTGGAGTCCCAGAGAGGGATTACAAAGATCCTTCCTTTGCAATCAAGAAGTCCTGCCCATCTCCTTTCTGTAATCTAGAGCAGGGTTGCCAGAGTTGATTTCTAACATTATTTTAGAATAGAGTCGAGCTGGAAGGGACCTTGGAGGTCTTCTAGTCCAGCCCCCTGCTCAAGCAGGAAAACCTATACTGTCTCAGACAAGTGACTGTCCAGTCTCTTCTTAAAAACCTCCAGTGATGGAGCACCTACAATTTCTGGAGGCAAGCTGTTCCACTGGTTAATTGTCCTCACTGTTAGGAAGTTTCTCCTTAATTCCAGGTTGCTTCTCTCTTTGATCAGTTTCCATCCATTTTTTTTCTTGTACTGCCCTCTGGTGCTTTGGAGAATAACATGATTCCCTCTTCTTTGTGGCAGCTCCTCAAATACTGGAATACTGCTACCGTGTCACCCCCTATTCCTTCTTTTCTTTAGACTAGCCAAACCCAAGTCCTGCAGCCGTTCTAGCGAAGTGGAAGGCTACAATGAATTGAAGGCTGTTTGTTTGTGCACTTGAGAGGCTGATCCACCATATGGCTGCCATTGTACAGTCTTGTTACGAAAACAAAAATACAGTGCTCAATATCTGGCCTTAAAAGTTTGTGGCAGGTGTTTAGAAAATCTCAGTTTGGCTTGTCGTTTCACATAAATTACTTGCACATTATTTCAAATACTAGGTAAGGACCTTGCTGCCATGGGATGGGAGTTTGCTTGGGCTGCGCAGAGGAGATGTTATGGTGTTACTAAAAGAAGAGAGAGGAGAGATGGTTGCTGTGGTAGGCTAGTAAAATGATGCTTTCCACAGAGTTGTTCTCTTGGGCTGAAACCAGTGGTGGGATTCAGCCAATTCGCTGAACCATTAGCTTTTTTTTTTTTTTTGCCCATGCCCAGAATGGACTTCCTGAAGCAGGATCCAAACAGAGAACTGGTCATTCACATATTTGAATCCCACCACTGGCTGAAACAATTACAAATTCTACTAGCAGGCAGTTTTTGTGCTCTAAAACCCTTTTAGTTAGCACTGATACATCTACATAGGCAAAAGCCAGCTCATCATTTAGAAGGGGCAAGTAATACTTTTCTACTCTTTGCACGCTACATGAAATATTAATGTTAGTTATTTATTTATCAAACTTCTACCCCAACACAACCCAGTGACTCTTAATGACTTATGTAAAGGATGAAGAAAAGTTAAACCTTCTGACTGAAACCAGTTCTATTGACAACTGACGCTAAAGCATAAGCTTTAGTGGAGAAGAACCACTAAAGTAACATAAACACATAAGATAAACACTAAGAGCCTTGGTGGAGCAGTGGGCTAATGCCTCCTTAAGTAACACCAGCTGCCTGCAATTAGTGCAGGTTCGCATCCCACCAGGCTCAAGGTTGACTCAGCCTTCCATCCTTCCGAGGTAGGTAAAATGAGGACCCAGATTGTTGGGGGCAATTAAGCTGACTTTGTAATAATGCCGCTTGGGGTGTGTGTGAAAGCCCTAATAAGCAGGCATATACATAGAATGAAGGCTACTGCTAAGCTTGTAAGCCGCCCTGAGTCTTCGGAGAAGGGCGGGATATAAATGGAATTAAAATTAAAAAAAAAAATAAGAATATAATAAAGGTAAAGGTAAAGGTTCCCCCGCACATGTGTGCTAGTTGTTTCCAACTCTAGGGGCTGGTGCTCATCTCCGTTTCAAAGCCAAAGAGCCAGCGCTTGTCCGAGGACGTCTCCGTGGTCCTGTGGCCAGCATGACTAGACACCAAAGGCGCACGGAACGCTGTTACCTTCCCACCGTAGTGGTCCCTATTTTTCTACTTGCATTTTTACATGCTTTCGAACTGCTAGGTTGGCAGAAGCTGGGACAAGTAAAAGGCGCTCACTCTGCTACGCGGCACTTGGGATTCGACCCGCCAAACTGCCGACTTTCAGATCGACAAGCTCAGCGTCCCGACCCACTGAGCCACCGCGTCCCTAAGAATATAATAATAATGTTTAAAGAAGAAAGTAGAAAGGATGGCATCTTATAAGAAACGTCTATCCCAAATAGTTTGGTCTTCAGCATTTTCCTTCAACAAAGTATATGGAGTAAAGGCATTTCAGTCACTATTTTGTTCTTAAAGGTCTTCCAAAAAGCTGAACAGAATTAAGCTGGTGAGCGCTTCTCTTCTGCTGTCTCCTGGTATTGTTGTGTCCACTGTTCAGACTGCATTTTGGTTGGTTACTTTAAGATCAGCTTTAGTATTTTTGTCCACCTAACAAGTCCTTTGCAAGGTTCTAGGATAGGCAGGTGTTTATTAGGGTCACTGGTAAAAACTTAATAGTTCAAATCCTAACCAAGGACCTTAAATTTTGCAGTACCCTTTCTGCTCTACAGACAGCAAATTCTTGTTTTCTATATATCCATAAATTTGTTTTGCAGTAATGCATGCAAGTAAATTTGTATGTTTTTGGGCAGGCAAGTGACTGGCCTGTAATTTTCAGGTTTGTTTCTCTATTCTGCGTCCTCCTGAATCAAAAAAGTTCTTCCAGTTGTTAGCCATTTTTCACTTTCTGGTGTTTCCAGAACCTGATTCATCTGGTTTGCTAATCTTGCATGCAAACGTGTTAGTGATTTCAACCAGAATCCATGCAACTCATCTAAACTACAGGCACTCCGCTTCTTGACCTTCTTTGCTAGTTTTTGCATGATTTCTTTTGTTCTGTGAACATCTTGCATTCTAATCACTTTTACAGAGATTCCCACCTGTTTGATCCAATTTGCATGCCCGTTGTGCTTCTCTTCTCTTTTCCCACAAGTTCTTTCAAAATCTCAAGGTATTTTCTTGGTTAAATTTTTCACTTGTAATAGCACCATGTTCACTTTCAAGAGTCTTATGGAAATAATGCTGGTTCACTAGAAATTGTGAATTTTGCTGGAACTGTTTGATTCAGTTATCATATCACTTTATTTTCTCTGCAATAGTTACAACTCTTCGTTTCAGCTCTTCAACCACAACTGCAATGTCCTTGTTTTCCAGGTCATATCTTGTTGTCAGGTTAGCTCTGTTATTTTTTTTTAAGGTTTCCTTGCCTCAAATTCTTCACATTACGTAAATCCAATTGAATTTTCTTTATTTTTAAACTCCAGGTGGATTTTCCATTTTGGTTTTCCCTTCTTCATTGCTTTATTCTTTCCAATTTTCAAACCCAATTCTTCAGTAGTAACATACACTACTGCATACATTAGCTGGTTTGTTTGAACTAATATTTCTGTTGGACTAGTCTTGACAGCTTCATTCACATTCAATAATATTAATAGTATTTTTTTTTAAAAAAAACAACAACCCGATTGTTATTATATTTTCTTTATTTACTTGTAGTAAGCTCCCCAGAGTCACAGGCAATTGGCTGGCATTCAGTTAGATAAATAGAAGATGGATGGATGGATGGATGGATGGATGGATGGATGGATGGATGGATGGATGGATGGATATGTAGATAGATAGATAGATAGATAGATAGATAGATAGATAGATAGATAGATAGATAGATAGATAGATAGATAGATAGATAGATAGATAGATAGACAGACAGATAGATAGATAGATACAGTTATGGGTAAGTTAGCTCTGAGAAATAATTTCCCAATGTTTTTGAAACACCATAGATGTATGTGTTCTTAACTGTGGAAAAAGTAAGGCTAAGCAAAAACCCACTGTGTGTCAGATACTTGCCACCAATAATCCTGACTTACAGTTGGATATGTCTTTCGGACAATGAAAGGGCTTTCCCACCTCATAAAGAAAGTTAGAAAATGTTGCCTACATCTCAGGTCCCTCACAATTTGTGAAAGTAGATGTGTTTTTGCATCAGGTCCCTAGAACCCACACACCCCCATTCTAGCAAGGAATTATCTCCTCCATCTACTTTTCCACTTCCTGTTGCCTTCTTGAATTGTCAAATGTTTCTCTGAGCTAAGTAAAAGTCAGGAGAACATCGGCATCACCCTGAAGCACCTTCTGTCAGATACAAGAGCTCTGAAAGGATTTTTTTTTTACTAAAACATTTCTGCCCTACGATTAATGGGACTGACAGAGAGAAAGCCCTCTGCCAGTTCTGGTTTCAGAGCACCAACATTTTTCAGTTTTCAGGACAGGAGACGTAACAGATTGAGCGCCTGTTTCTCATCCCAGCTTCTGCCAACCTAGCAGTTCGAAAACACGTAAAAATGCAAGTAGAAAAATAGGGACCACCACGGTGGGAAGGTAACAGCGTTCCATGCGCCTTTGGTGTCTAGTCATGCCGGCCACATGACCACGGAGACGTCCTCGGACAAGCGCTGGCTCTTCGGCTTTGAAACGGAGATGAGCACCGGCCCCTAGAGTTGGAAACAACTAGCATGCATGTGCGGGGGAACCTTACCGTATTTAGGCTTCCCAAACAACTTAAGCTATCCAGATCTTTGCAGCTGGAGTATCATTGCCTTGCAACACCAGGCCAGTTGTTCATTATTTCAATTAGCACCACTGGATTTGTTTACTCAACTAATTCACTCTTACCAGCTCTTATGCTACCTAGAGGCAACTTCCAGACACTTCGACATGAGGGATATTAAGAAACTTGGTCCGAAATGAACTTTTCAGTCCAATAATGAACCAACTTTTTGCGGATTCAGTCATTCTCATTTTGGAAAATTCAAAAGTTAGAAGTTTTGAGTTCTTCCCCACCGCAAGGCAGAATTTGAACTGAAGAGAGTAAACACTTTCTGAAGGGAAAAGCTAAAAAATATCTTAAGAGAAAGTGAGCTCTGTAAACATACTGAATTCCAACTTTTGTCTAACCAGAGTCACGTCCATTTCTATTTTGTCTCAGTTTGTTTTCCTTCGTGTAGCTGATGATAAATATCAGGCAATTTTCCTGGCCTGTACTTGGGAAAAAGAGAGAAGACTGGGAGGTAGCCTCACTTTGATATTATCAGATTGCAAAATTTTGGGCAGGCTCTTCGCGAAGGTATCTAATAGCTTTGGAGGCCTTCCAGACACCAGTTTTAATGGAAATTGCTTTGTAGAACGACTCAAATCGGGCAGTACATTAATTGAATCAGCCAGTTTGGGGATCAGTCATATTTTCAGTCTTGGTAATCTTCTTCTGTTTGATTAGTTTTCACAGTGCTCAATAGTTTCCTATTGATGGCTACCTTATTTGTCTTTTACTTTGTGCATAATAGGGATGCGGTGGCTCAGTGGGTTAGGATGCTGAGCTTGTCGATCAGAAGGTTGGCAGTTTGGCGGGTCGAATCCCGAGCGCTGCGTAACAGAGTGAGCACCTGTTACTCGTCCAAGCTTCTGCCAACCTAGCAGTTCGAAAGCACGTAAAAAATGCAAGTAGAAAAATAGGGACCACTACGTTGGGAAGGTAACAGCGTTCCGTGCGCCTTTGGCATCTAGTCATGCCGGCCACACGACCACGGAGATGTCCTCGGACAAGCACTGGCTCTTCGGCTTTGAAACGGAGATGAGCACCGGCCCCTAGGGTCGGAAACGACTAGCACGCATGTGCGGGGGAACCTTTACCTTTACCTTTACCTTGTGCATAATACCAGGCTGATCAGGACTTTCTCAGAGAAATTCTGTGTTTCTCAGCAGATTTGTAGAGCATCACACCACATTATGCACACACACACACACACACACACACACACACACACACACACAAACACCATACTTAGTGTAATATCCCTATTTCTTTTCTAGATGTCTTTATGGGATGTTCTCTAGAGAAACTGCAGGATCTTGTTCCTAAAATTGGAGTGATGATTGTTTGACTCTGGTTCCTACAGAGCACAGCAAATTGTCTTGATTGGTCATCTTCTCTCTTACATATTCTATATAAAATTTACGATAATGGTTATAACAGTCAAATAATATGGGGCAGATCAAGTAGATTAAAGGAACTAACCACCAATGGACAAAAGTTGACCCAGCTTTTAAAAACTAGAGTACTGCACACATCTTTGCCAGTCCAGTTAGGTGCTGAATATAAATCAAATGCATTAGCTTTCCTTTTAAAAAAAATATATAAAAACCCTCTGTTATTAATGTATTAATAAATGAGGTTTCTGAAGCTGAGTGATTGAAGAAATGAGAATAAAGTAGGCAGAAGACAAATCTGCATACATAATCAAAGTAATTTTTTTTTGTTTTTATTTTAAATAAGAAGATGTGTCAATTGTTAGATATTTCTGATTTGGACAAAATAGCTTTCATGCTAACTTTGGAATATATTTAATTTACATAAAGTAACTGAAAACTACTTCTGGGACTGAATTTTATTTGAAAACTGGATGCAGGTTTTTTTTTTCTTTAATTGCATTGCAAGAATTAAATATTTTGCTTTAATGAGCATGTTTTCTTGCTCAAGTAAAGGCATAACTAGATAATTGGGCAGAGCCATTTCATGGATGAGGGAGAATGAAAAATTTCTATTTCTTTTCCTGGGTCCAGCCAAAATTCAATTGTTACTTTTCTGACATTTTAGGTCAGACATGTCAAACACAAGGCCCGGGGGCCAGATCCGGCCCGTGAAGTGGTTTCATGCGGCCCGCGAAGCCATCCTGGAAACAGTGAGGCAACGGCCCCCCACTGTCTTGGCCCTGGCCCAGAGACCCTCCTTCTGCCAGAGACCCTCAGATCTGTCCCACTCCTGCCCAGCCCCCCCTAGGCACCCTTGATGCGAACGATGTAGAGCTGGCCACGCCCACCCAGTAGGCCATACGCACTCTAGCCACGCCCACCCAGTAGGCCATGCCCACCCAGGCCACACCCACCCGGCCCCCTGAGGGCAACCGCAATGCTGATGCGGCCCTCAATGAAATTGAGTTTGACACCCCTGTTTTAGGTCATTCTCCATTTTTGCTTTCCACTAAGGGAAACAAAACATTGCCAGATCTAGAGTAACAAAACTTTCTCTCTATTCTGTAGTCAAGGTTAACTTACTAGACAATTCTCGAGGAATATCTCAAGAACATCTTTGAAATAAACAAAAATGGCTCAGAAATTTCACCTTTCCCCCTTACTATGAACATTATATCATTGTCTGTCTTCTATCCTATTGCCCTTGGCCATCAAAAATAATTATCAGCTTGTCCAAGTTTCTCTCCCGTTCCATCTTATCCTAAACAAAATCATTATTTTGCGTGTCTTTTCTTCTCTTTCTTAGGACTGGATAATCTTTCTTTTTAAGGCCTCTCTTAATAACGCTCTCATTCATGCCCTGTGGCCAAGGTCAATTCTTTTCTGAACAAGCATACACTAAATTAATTAATTCTGAATCCCATGAAGAAATGGCTCCATTTTCCTAACTAGAAAAGTTTGTGCTTTGATTGCACATATAGACTATTTCTCTGCTCATCCATCAAAGCTCAGGTCAAGGTTGCAAATGCATTTTTTTGCAATTTATTTCCTGTTGGTTGAGTTTTGGTTCCTTTAGTTTCATTTCTTGGCGTTATTGTGCATGAAGCACATACAGTATATTAGAAGGCTGAAGAGATAGCATTCTCTTTATTTTGTTCAGTTCTTACTTGAGATGCTGATTTTCAAGAAATGGTTTAACTTCAGTAGAGATCATCCTACGGGCTCCTTTCAAGAATATTGAAAGCTGCATTTCAAAGTATTTACACTAGGGCTTACATAAATAAATGTAAAAGTCAGTAGTTTCAAATGTCAGTCCACATGAGTGGTATCTTAAGTTTCACATGCAACACAATTTTTTTTGCATTAAATAGGTGCTTTTTAAATCAGATGTTAAGTGTTCAGTGTACAGTATATCCTGAGATCCTGAGAGATTCCAAGCGGCGCTGGGGTCTCCACCTGCCTCCATTGCTCACAGCTCGGCGGATGCCTTAGTGGAAGCCTGGGAAAGGGCAGCCACTGAGGCACTCGACCGGGTTGTACCCTTGCAGCCCCTGACCCGGCGCAGATCCCAGCGAGCTCCATGGTTCTCCGCGGAGCTCCGGGAGATGAAGCGTCGGAAACGGGGCCTAGAGAGCTGCTGGAGGTCCAGCCGATCTGAACCCGACCGATTGCGGTTAAGAACCTACATTAGGTCTTATCTCACTGCGATGAGGGAGGCGACGTGTAATTACTTCTCCACCCTCATCGCGTCCGCAGATAATCGCCCAGCCGCCTTGTTTAGGGTGACTCGCTCCCTTCTTAATCAGGAGGTGAGGGAGGATCCCTTGCAGGGTCGTGCCGAGGAGTTTGGTCAACATCTGTCGGATAAAATCGCTCGGATTCGGACCGGTTTGGACTCCAGCTGGGCAGAGTCTGACGATCAGGACACGGGCGGTCTTGTCAATGTTATCTGGGAGGAGTTTGATTCTGTGACCCCTGATGAAGTGGACAGGATTATGGGGAAGCTGAGTTCCACCACATGTTTATTGGACCCGTGCCCTTCTTGGCTGGTTTATGCAGCTAGGGAGAGGACACGAGGCTGGCTCCAGGCGGTTATATCTGCTTCTTTGAGTGAGGGTTATTTCCCCACCATCTTGAAGGAGGCGGTGGTGAGACCTCTCCTCAAGAAGCCTGCCCTGGACCCAGCTGTTTTGAACAACTTTCGTCCAGTCTCCAACCTTCGCTTTCTTGCGAAGGTTGTTGAGAGTGTGGTGGCGCATCAGCTCCCTCTGGTCCTGGATGAAGCGGATTATCTGGACCCTTACCAATCGGATTTCAGGCCCGGGCACAGCACGGAGACGACATTGGTCGCTCTGGTGAATGATCTCTGGAGGGCTCGGGATAGGGGGTATTCCTCTGTCCTAGTCCTATTAGACCTCTCGGCGGCTTTCGATACCATCGACCATGGTATCCTGCTGCAGCGTCTCAGGGGATTGGGAGTGGGAGGCACGGTTTTTCAGTGGTTCTCCTCCTATCTCCTGGGACGCTCGCAGTCGGTGTTGGCAGGGGGGCAGAGGTCGACCCCTAGGACTCTCGCTTGTGGAGTTCCTCAGGGGTCGGTCCTCTCGCCTCTCCTGTTCAACATCTATATGAAACCGCTGGGTGAGATCATTCGTGGTTTTGGAGTTGGGTATCATCAATATGCTGATGATACCCAACTTTTTATTTCAACCCCAAACCACCCCAGTGATGCCCTCGCTGTGATGTCCCGTTGCCTGGAGGCGGTTCGGGTCTGGATGGGGAGGAACAGACTTCAACTCAACCCTGACAAGACTGAGTGGCTGTACATTCCGGCTTCCCGAGACACCTGGGATGTTCCACCTCTTTCTATGGGGGGTGAGCTTTTACCCCCTGTGGATAGGGCTCGCAACTTGGGAGTCCTCCTAGATTCACGACTCACTTTGGAGGATCACATAGTGGCCGTGACTAGGGGGGCTTTTGCCCAGGTTCGCCTGGTGCGCCAGTTGCGGCCCTATCTGGACCGGGAGGCCTTGTGTACGGTCACTCATGCGCTCGTGACCTCTCGCCTAGACTACTGTAACGCTCTCTACATGGGACTTCCCTTGAAGACTACTCGGAGGCTCCAACTGGTACAGAATGCGGCCGCGAGAGTTGTCTTGGGAGTTTCCCGGTACTCCCATGTTACACCTTTGCTCCGTGAGCTGCATTGGTTACCAGTTGTCTTCCGGGTAAGGTTCAAGGTTTTGGTTATGATCTTTAAGTCCCTACATGGCATGGGTCCACGATACCTCGAGGACCACCTGCTGCCGGCGTCGACTCCCCTCCGCCCTGTGCGCGCCCACAGAGAGGGCCTCCTCAGGGTGCCTCCTGTCAAGGAATGTCGACTGGTGGCCCCCAGGGGGAGGGCCTTCTCTGTGGGTGCTCCGGCGTTATGGAACCAACTGCCGGTTGAGCTCCGGATGGCATCAGACCTCCGATCCTTCCGTCGCGGGTTGAAGACCCATTTATTTCAACTAGCGGGTCTGGCCTGATGGGGGTACTTGGGTTTTTTATAGGTTTGTTTTATTATTCTGGTTTTAACTTGGGCATTAATTTAATTATCTTTTAATGTTTGTACTGTTGTTTATATTTATGCCCTGTGAACCGCCCTGAGTCCCTTTGGGAGAAGGGCGGTATAAAAATCTCAATAAATCTTAAATCTTAAATCTTATATCTATGCCAGTTCAAGTATTTAGGGATATCAAAGTACACTTATTTATTTCCTGCCCATTCTTGTTTATTATAGCTAGAAATTTACTATTGATAATACTTATAATACTAGCAGGAAACATTTTAAAGGTACTCCTGTTTTGTGACTTGAATGGAAGGAAGGAAGGAAGGAAGGAAGGAAGGAAGGAAGGAAGGAAGGAAGGAAGGAAGGAAGGAAGGAATGATCTAAAACTAACAACGCTCCAAATGGAAATTTGCAAAACTAGTGGCCTGCATTGTTCATTCCAAGAATTTCAGCAGGTCCCATATCTTTTCATAGAATGGCTTAGTGGCATGGGCGAAAAGTATGGATACACGCGATTGTGTATCCTAAAAGACAGTGTAGTATTAATTGTGTAAATAGCATTGGCGTTATCACCTATTTTGCCTAATCCTTTAACCTATTTATTTTGTGAATTGATAAAAAGGTAAAGGTAAAGGTTCCCCCGCACATGCGTGCTAGTCGTTTCCGACTCAAGGGACCGGTGCTCATCTCCGTTTCAGAGCCGAAGAGCCAGCGCTTGTCCGAGGACGTCTCCGCGGTCATGTGGCCGGCATGACTAGAATCCAAAGGCGCACGGAACGCTGTTACCTTCCCACCGCAGTGGTCCCTATTTTTCTACTTTCATTTTTACGTGCTTTCGAACTGCTAGGTTGATACTCTCCTTCATTTTCTATGCTTTAGCTCAAGTAATACAAAATTATCTATCATCTGTCTTTCTGTCTCTCTCTCTCTCTGTGTATCTCTGTCTCCGTCCCTCTCTCTCTCTCTCTCTTATCTACAGTAGCTAGCTACCTATCTACTTATCCCTGCCATCAATCAAACAAAATGGCTAGACATCTTCCTTTAAATAGTAGGCAGTCATTCCTGTTAAATAGTAAAAGAATAGGGGGGGGGGGAGATGTTTTATCAGGATCACAGCAGGATTGACTGGTTCCCTTGCCATTAAAGACTCCATTTATGCTTTGCGTCTTTTGTGACATATGCCAAGAATAACAGAAACATTTCAGCATTTTTAGAAATATTGCAGCTCCATAATGTCAGCAGTAAAGCTCTCCATAAAACTAGGGAATGGTAAACTATTCCCAGTTCTGCAGAACAGACTAATTTGCAAATGTGACTGTTAATAGAAACTTAGTGTTAGAACTTGAAATTAAAGATTCCAGTGTTTCTTGAAGCCTCTGTGGATTAACTTTTAGGAGTGCTTATGGAGTTTATGTCCGCAGTGCAAGTTTCTGCCTTAATTTAGAAGCCGTGCCAAACTGCACTTTTACCCACTGCCAGATGGATGATTTCACAGGGCCTTTTGTGTATTTTATTCCTCATTGTACACAAGGATACTTGGTATAAGGAAAATGTAACGAAAGATGAAGTTGCCACTCCACTTGTCAAACGGTCTGGTTGTTGTCTCCTTTCTGAACCATTACAATATTAATGAACCTGATGTTAGACTAGGAGAATATTAATGAACTATTAGTAGTGCAGTAGATGAACTATTGACTTAATGCAGGAGCTTGTGGGGACAACAGCCTTTTAAGGTAGGCATCAAAAGTTGTAGCTCATTTGGGCTTCAGTGACAACATTTGTTCTTTGGGAAGACCTGCTTCAAAAAAAACATTTTTCTAAATATATTGGCTTTCCCCAAGAGTTTTTCAGCTAGTTAACAGAATAACAGAGTTGGAAGGGGCTTTGGAGATCTTTTAGTCCAACCCCCTGCTCAAACAGGAGAGCCTATACCATTTCAGACAAGTGGCTGTCCAGTTTCTCTTAAAAACTTCCAGTGTTGGAGCATTCACAACTTCTGGAGTCAGGTTGTTCCACTGGTTAATTGTTCTAACTGTCAGGAAGTTTCTCCTTAGTTCTAGGTTGCTTCTCTCCTTGATTAGTTTCCATCTATTGCTTCTTGTCCTACCTTCAGGTGCTTTGGAGACTAGCTTGACCCCCTCTTCTTTGGGGCAGCCCCTGAGATGTTGGAACAGTGCTAGCGTTGGTATTGCTTATAACTATGGCTTTGTTTTAATCTCTGTATTAGAATTTTTTGGCCTGGTTTTTGAAAATGACAAAGAACTGGCATGGCTTGCACTGTAAAAGGTGATTTGCCATGCTATGTTCATAGCTCTTTTAGAGAAGATTCTTCTTCATATGCTGCTAAGTTAGGCTTCAGCAACAGTCCTTCAATGGAAGGAGAGCTAATGAAGGTTGAATAAATGGTGCTTCAACTACTGCGGCAACATCATCTTGCAAATATTGTGGATATCAGCCTGATCTTCCTCCACCTTCTTTCTGCTTATCTACCTTTTTTGTTATTGAGATGATGAGACCCAGGACTGAGAATCCAGCACAGTAAGAAAATGATGTAAGGCAAAAGAATGGACACTACTTTAAAGAGTAGAACTTGCTTAAAATACGCCAAGAAACTTGAATTCGATTAGAACCAGGACAAATAAATGATATCTTGCTTAATGGGAGTTTATTGGTTAGTGCATGAGCCAGAAGGATGAAATCTCCAGTGACAAAATGAGTGGATATGAAAATTTTACTCTTAATTCATCACCTTTTAATTCCTCACCTGCAGCTTATATTACGTCAGGCTCACTGAAATGACTTATTTCAGTAAAATGTATGTGGCGAAGCTTGTGCCTCTTGTTTTGTGGAAGTAGAAAATTTAATTGTGCCTTTTCTGTAACAAAAGAAATCCTGTTAATTTGAAGCAGCCATAATTCAGGATCTGCATTCCAGTCCTAATCCTGATGGCACTGAAAGGCTGGAGGAGTTTTGTTGCAGTAATTATAGTTGATAGATTTCCAGGAAACCTGTGTTTGGGCAGGTGAGACGGGATTAATTACTGTGAAGTTTTTCCGATGTTGTTATATCATGAGAAAGATGAACGAGTGGCAAAGATGAACAGAAAGGAAAGCTATTTCTGGTGTTTTTGATCCGATCCATCTACTCCACCTGATTCTCAGGATGGCTTATAATACAGAAAAAGAAACACAATTAGGAAGTAAGAAGGGAGAAGAAAAAATGAACATATGTAGTGTTTATTTAACAAATGCATTTATTTACTGATTTAATGAGTTAATGAGATGAATCCAGCTTTAGTAGCCACCAAAGAAGAAGGAATAAATATCAATATAAGGGAAGAAAATTAATCTTTCAAAGGTGCAGGATGAAGGTGAACTCCTACTGGCGTTCCATGGCAATTATATATTTCGTTGAGCAGAGGCTGGCATGGTAAGAATGCATAACAATTTCCCGTCTTAAGTTCGGCTGTTTAATTCGTGCCGATCTTTCACATTCATTGGAGATCTGCCTCTTTGCTAATGTTGTAGGACATGAGATAGGAGATGATAGAAAAGGGTGAGACGGTTTGGTCTCCCATTCTGACAGCTTTTCTGCCCATCTGTGTATTACCCCAAGATGTTGGTTTGCTCTAATTGTATGCAATTAGTGAACAATAATTACCAAGGTGACTTCATGATGAAAACACCGCCTAGCATCTTGCAAAGAGAGAGAGAGAGAGAGAGAGAGAGAGAGAGAGAGAGAGAGAGAGAGAGAGAGAGAGAGAGAGAGAGAGAGAGAGAGAGAGAGAGAGAGAGAGAGAGAGAGAGAGAAGAATGTACAGATATCGGAATGCATTTCACATTGGTGTTCATAGAGACAAGAAGAGAGAGCGTACTTTTGTAAATGCTGCTTTGGTAGAGTATGTCTTTTTTTGTATTTCTCTGAGGCATTTTCCAAGTATCCCTCCCTTGTTCTTTATTAAACGTGGCTGTAAATGGAAGCAGGACTCTAACAAAGGTGTCAATTGGTGGCTGGTGTGCCAGAGGAGGAGGGAGGGGGGGAGGAGAAGAGAAAGAACAGGAGGAAGAGGAGAAGAGAAAGAAGAGGAAGGGGCAGGGGGAAGAGGAGTAAGAAAGGAAGAGGAGGAAGAAGAAGAAGAGGAAGAGGAGGAAGAGAAAAGAATGAGAAGGAGGAGAAAGGACGATACATCTGGTTACAAAGGATGGGAACATAGGCTTAGTGACATAATCATGCACCTGATTTGTCATGTCATAGGGCTGAGAGTCCTTGACAAACATCTAAGACTCTGGATATACAAGAGACCTTATTGATTCTTTCTAAATCAAAAGAGAAACACATAACCCAGGGGTGGCTTCATTAGTCTGAAAATAGTAAACAGAATAATATGAAAAGAACTGCAGAAACAAGAGGAAGTACTTAGAGACTCGAGTGAATTTGTAAACTTATAAAAGACAAGGCCCAGAATATCGACTGGGCCTTTATTAACTGCTGGGGAAAGACCATTCAAAAAATGAGCAAGTCGAGTGGATGCAAAATCCGAATTCAGTAATAGATATGCAACTGTGGGAATTTCAATGAAACAACATTCAGTGTACTCCAAAGGTTATACTTAGTATAAAATGTTTTAATCATCAATATATTGCTCAACTCCTGATTGCTAAAATGGACAGTTCATTCTCTAAAAATTGCTGGAAGTAGAATGAACAAGTTAGGGTCATTCTTTCATACTGAATTCCAATAATAATAATAATAATAATAATAATAATAATAATAATAATAATAATAATAATAATAATAATAATAATAATGATAATAATAATAATAATAATAATAATAATAATAATAATAATAATAATAATAATAATAATAATAATAATAATAATAATAATAATAATAATAATAATGGAACTTGGAGGTCATCTAGTCCAACCCCGTATACCATTTCAGACAAATGGCTACCCAATCTCTTCTTAAAGAGCCTTGGTGGAGCAGTGGGCTAATGCCTCCTTAGGTAACACCAGCTGCCTGCCATTAGTGCAGGTTCGAGTCCCACCAGGCTCAAGGTTGACTCAGCCTTCCATCCTTCCCAGGTAGGTAAAATGAGGACCCAGATTGTTGGGGGCAATTAAGCTGACTTTGTAATAATGCCGCTGGGGGTGTGTGTGAAAGCCCTAATAAGCAGGCATATACATAGAATGAAGGCTACTGCTAAGCTTGTAAGCTGCTCTGAGTCTTCGGAGAATGGCGGGATATAAATGGAATTAAAATAAAAATAAAAATAAAAGACTTCCAGTTTTGGAGCATTCACAGCTTCTGGAGGCAGGTTGTTCCACTAATTAATTGTTCTAACTGTCAGGAAGTTTCTCCTTAGTTCTACGTTGCTTCTCTCTTTGGTTAGTTTCCATCCATTGTTTCTTGTCTTGCCTTCAGGTAGTCTTTAGTATTTTTATTAAACTTCATTAAACCATCTAACTGTTCAAGGTACACTGAATTTGCTTTGAATAGGTTCACTAATGCAAGAATATTGTATGCTTTTTGCTGGAAAGACTGTTTGACCCCTACTAAATTAAGTTGTAGGGGTATAATTCTATGTCTAAAATAATTTCCTATCTTAAAAGTAAATATGACTTGGAATTCAACTTACACTAAACTAAGAATGGAAACCTTTCTTAGACTACAAGTTAATACATACATTTGTACCACATCAAAAAATTGTCTTTCTCCATGCACAGAGTACATATTTCAATTTTATGGGATGTTTAAATCTCAATAATATGGGCTGAATTTACTGTTCTTATCATACCATGCAGTTAGTTATAGTGTGCTGACTACAAGTGTGGATATTCATGCTTATCGTAGAGCTTAATAGCAATTTTCAGTCTCTACAATGATAAAATATATTCAGTGATTCATCCTTAACTAATGATATAGTGGAAAAATTATAATTTCCATCTCATTTGAAATCCTTTGCTGTGCTTTACTTTTTATATTCTACTTTCCTTTTTGATGTTTATATATCTTCTTTAAATTGCCTAATAATAAAGTACCAAAAGAAAACCTAGCCCCACGCAGCTGCGGAGATTAAATCTCCAAATCACTCAGTTATATACAACAGGAGATCCTACCTCAGGCATAGGAAACCTGTGGACACCTTTTCCATAGCTAACCCTGATCTCTTTTCTCTCTCTCTCTCTCTCTCTCTCTCTCTCTCTCTCTCTCTCTCTCTCTCTCTCTCTCTCTCTCTCTCTCTCTCTCTCTCTCTCTCTCTCTCTCTCTCTCTCTCTCTCTCTCTCTCTCTTTCCAGTCTGATCTTTTTTGACCATAATTACTTAAAAGTGCTGGTACACTTGCCTACTTCTTTGGTCCAGGAAATCTAGCAAAACTACAGCGAGTTTGGCTCTAGTGGTGAAGGTCCCAGGCTAGAAAGTGAGGGATCATGAGTTCTAGTCCCACCTTATGTGCAAAAGCCAGTCCCTCTCTCTCGGTGAAATTCACTTCACAGGGCTGTTGTTGTGGAGGAAATAGGAGGAGGAAGGGGTTTGGGTTCATTGGTATGAATTATTTGTAAAAAAAATAATAATAAAGGCAGGATACAAATAAATAAATAAAAAGAGTGCAACGCACAGTTTTGCTGTTGTGGGGATATGTGTGTTGGGTATGTTCACTGCTTTTGAGTTATTTGTAAAAAAATAATAAAAGCGGGATACAAATAAAAATAAACAAGTAATAAACAAACGAAACTATATTTTGCAGCAGGCTTGTCACATTAAACCAACACATACACAAACATCTATACACAAAGGTAAAAAGTAAGGTAAAGGTTCCCCCGCACATGCGTGCTAGTCGTTTCCGACTCTAGGGGCTGGTGCTCATCTCCGTTTCAAAGCCGAAGAGCCAGCGCTTCTCCGAGGACGTCTCCGTGGTCATGTGGCCGGCATGACTAGACGCCAAAGGCACACGGAACGCTGTTACCTTCCCACCGGAGTGGTCCCTCTTTTTCTACTTGCATTTTTACATGCTTTCGAACTGCTAGGTTGGCAGAAGCTGGGACGAGTAACAGGCGCTCACTCTGCTACGCGGCTCTCGGGATTCAACCCGCCAAACTGCCAACCTTCTGATCGACAAGCTCAGCGTCCTAACCCACTGAGCCACCGCGTCCCTACAAAGACAGGATACAAATAAATAAATAAAAAGAGTGCAATGCACAGTTTTGCTGTTGTGGGGATATGTGTGTTGGATATGTTCACTGCTTTTGAGTTATTTGTAAAAAATAATAAAAGCGGGATACAAATAAAAATAAACAAGTAATAAACGAACGAAACTATATTTTGCAGCAGGCTTGTCACGTTAAACCAACACATACACAAACATCTATTCACAAAGACAATGTGTCACATAGGAGAACTTGAAAAATTATCTTCATTGAGGTAGACCCTTGCCATCTTCCCTTCCCAAATGGTTGAGTGCAGCCTCTGATCACTACAATTTTCTCGTGGTTGCCCTGTCTTCTTGCCCAACAAGAAGACAGGAAAACATTTCTTTTAATTAGAAAAAAAATGGGGGGGATCAAATGAAAACGAGTGGAATTATTGATTATAGGAGTTTTGATATTTTCTTCCTGCAGAAAACCAGAAACCTTTTTTTTAATCAGCCCATAAAATCAACGTCTCTTCCCTCCTTCCAATAATTCTTCGATTCCTCTTGCATTTCAGAACATTTCAGGACCTTTCCAAGCAAATGGATGTCTCTTATGGGACAGTCAGAGACTCAGCCGTTTACGAGTACTTCAGAGCGAAAGGCACCAACCCTTTAGAGCAAGACAGCACTTTTGCTGAGCTGTGGAAGTCCATTAGTAAGAACAACGGAGCGGATAACTGTGTAGCAAACCCTTCCGAAGGTATAAGGAAGGTAAGATGCATGCAGGATTTGGTCTTTGATGTTTTCGTCAAGAATGATACAAACCCCTTTGATTCTGTGCAAAAAAAGAAGTCAAGAGATTAATTATTGGAGTAGAGATTGATCTTAATCATTATAGTTATTGTTAAATATATTTGCCACCTGTCTCACCATGGGGTTACTCTAGATCAGTGGTTCCCAAACTTTTCTGTACCCCATACCACTAGAACGCTTCTGATATATTCTTAGATTCACAGCTCTCCTTAGAAGATCATATAGGAGCTGTGACTAGAGGGGCCTTCGCCCAGGTTCGTCTGGTGCGCCAGTTGCGACCCTATCTCGACCTGGATGCCTTGCGTACAGTCACTCATGCACTTGTGACCTCTCGTTTAGACTACTGCAATGCTCTCTACATGGGG
Source organism: Vipera berus (assembly GCF_964194415.1). Classification (NCBI taxonomy): domain Eukaryota; kingdom Metazoa; phylum Chordata; class Lepidosauria; order Squamata; family Viperidae; genus Vipera; species Vipera berus. The sequence goes on along the minus strand of NC_138207.1, from coordinate 96,422,620 downwards.
CTGCCCTTGAGGACCACTCAGAAGCTTCAGCTGGTACAGAGTGCAGCTGCGCGGGTTCTGTTGGGGGTCTCCCGATACTCCCATGTTACACCTCTGCTCCGTGAGCTGCATTGGCTTCCAGTTGCCTTCCGGGTGAGATTCAAGGTGCTGGTGATGACATATAAAGCCCTACATGGCATGGGTCCGGATTACCTACGGGAGCATCTACTGCCGCGTCAACCTCCCTCCGTCCTGTACGTTCCCACAGAGAGGGCCTCCTCAGGGTACCACCGGTCAGAGAATGTCGACTGGTGACCCCCAGGGGGAGAGCGTTCTCGGTGGGCGCACCAGTCCTTTGGAACCGCTTACCGGCTGAACTCCGGATGGCCCCCAACCTTCGCTCCTTCCGGCGTGATCTAAAAACTTATCTATTCGAACAAGCCGGCCTGGTCTGATGGGTTTGGGGTTATAACACCGTTTTTAACTAATTTACTGCATCAGGCACAATCATTTAATTTTAAATCTTATATTCTGTATTCTTATTTTTATTGCCCTGTACACCGCCCTGAGTCCTTCTGGAGAAGGGCGGTATATAAATCAAATAAATAAATAAATAAATATTCTTGCACCCCTTACAAAAGTTCAAAACGAATCATGCATATACACTATAATTTTGAAACTTCTAAACCCAAGGTTTTTTTTTTTGCACTCCCTGGAATATCGTCTCGCACCCCTGGTTGGGAACCCCGGCTCTAGATGGCTCACAAAAATAAAAAATAAAAATAAAAATAAAGAAATAAAAAGGAAATTTAAACAAAGCAAAAGTAAAACAATAGAACAATAAAGCAAAGGAAAAGAAAACAAAGAAAATACATCAATATGACTAGGAAAAAAATGGGGGTTGGAGTCTGCTGTCAAACTAGCAGCCATAATAATAATAATAATAATAATAATAATAATAATAATAATAATAATAATAATAATAATAATAATAATAATAATAATAATAATAATAATTGCAGTAATCTAAATCAGGGCAACAATTGTTTTCTCAAGCTTTGGACCATTTATTACAAGATTTTTTTAAGAAAAAAACAACAACCCACGGAGATAAAATAATAGATTTTTTTTTTTTGAGACTTTACCCAACCTTATGGTTGGCAGCATGCTGTACCATTTCCAGAGATTTATCCAAGCATGTATCATGGTCAGTAGCTTGCCTGTTATAGTAATGGTTGCAAATAAAAATCAATTTATGTTAGGAAGGTTAGAAAAAGAAATATGCACCAAGAAATTTTGAGGGTTTTTTTTCCCCCTCTCTTCCTTTGCAACTCTTGGGCCTTTTGCATGAATGAAAACATTCGGATTGCATTTTGACACATTGTGATCAGAAGGAAAGTCCTGGGACTTGTTTACTTGATCAATTAGGTTGTCAATCAAACAGGAAGGCAGGGCTGGGAATGCCAGACAGTGTGGAAATGGGATAGTGGAAATGAGAATTTCCACCTAGCCTCACAAAGAAGAACAAAATTTTCAGTGACAGACAATCTGGGCAATTGTGTACATGTGGATTTGCAGTTACAGCAGAAAGATGAAAGGTGTGAGCTGATTGCAGAAAATGTAGAAATTCTACAATTGAGTGCAGGTGATCCACAATCATCCTTTCCGAAGCCCCTGTCTTTCACCTTAAACTCCTATTAAGTGTTGGTGCTTCTTGCACATGTACATGTAGCAAATTTTAATATATCTATCTGCACTCTGCAAAGTGCTGCAGTATACAGTAAAAAAAAATAAATCTGAAAAACCTGCTGCCTATAAATTTAGAATTCCTTTGTTCTGTATACCAAGAGTTCATAGCAGAAATGTCTTTCTACTTCTGTTTTGTTTTGTTGTTGTTGTTTGTCTTCCCTCTCTCTCTGGATAATTAGAATTGGGAAGAATGCTTAGAGAAAAATGAACGGAGAGCCAAATTTATGCACAACATAACACATACCAGTTATTGGATAGATTTTGAGAGGGGAGGGAGTCAGACAGTCCGTGGTGTTCTGCCACTTTCCCCAAAAATTCCTTGTTTCCAAGTGTACTTCAACAGCTGTATCAATCTCATATTACATTTGGGAAAAAATGTGACTTTTTTTTTAAAAAAAAGCAAGATTGCGGGCTCTCATCTCTTGCTACCCATTTTAACTTACTCTTACAATGCTTCCCTGTATTGTAGCTGTCTCTGGGATGCAAAAGCAGATTTCTGCTTAACCTTTGTGCACACTTGAAAACAATCTTTCTAATGTATGAAGAGCTGATAACAAAATTCTGATTCTGTCCATCTTTTTTTTCCCCCAGTCTTAAATTCCATCAAGAGTAGTTTGCCTCTGTTACCATGCCTTTCACCCCTGATCTTGTAATGTGTCAATCCATTTAGTTCAACCACTCCCCTAAAGATCTGTTTTTCACAGAATCGTGGTACCTATCAATGTCGCTTTGTGTGATTGCGGCTCAGTATGATTTCCCCTGGAAATCCAAAGAGGTTTTGCCTGGAGGGGGAATCCCAGATTTGCTTTAGGCAAAGTTTCAATGGCAATTCTAATCTTTCTAGCTGAAAATGAATAATAAAGACGGTGCGACCGACCCTTCAAATCACAGGGTGAGCTACTAGCATTCCTAACACTCTGATAATCATTTGCATGCAGTCAGCGAGCGAACAGTACGTGATCAGATTCCATATTTAGAAAATGTTGCTTGCAAGACATTGTCTGCATGGGTTCTCCTTGGAGGGAAAAAAGTGAGTGGGAATAGTCAAATACTTGTTGAAAGTGTTCTGCTTCTTGCACCATTGAATTCAGTTAGAATCCTCCCTTGACCTTAAATAGCTTTAGATCACACCTTTGTATAACCGCATTTCCTGATCAGTTCATTTGCAGATCTGAAGTCTTGGAATAGTAGTTCAGATGCGTTGCCATCAAACATTTAAATTATTTTTTTTTCTCACTGTGGCATTGTCATTTTTTGCTTCTCTAAATACTGGGAAATAAGTAAGAACTAGGCAGATTTTAGTTGAACGTATGCACTATCTGCACATTTCCATGTAATTGTTTATTGAAATTTCATTTTTGGTATACACGTCAAGCTGTATGTGTTGACAAAGCATTCCTTTCCCGATGTGTAGTGTACACACAACAATGCATGCATGACAGCACAACGAAGGGAAATATGCCCTCTTAACAGCAGAGGAGGAAAAAAGTCAAATAACAAGGTTGTGCAGACGTGGTCCAACATGCTCCAGAAATCTTCTGTCTCTCAAGGTCCAGAGTATCATTTGGAAAATACCAAGCATTGCTTTCAATGGGAGAAATCTCATACAGTAGTTGTGTTTAAAAATATGCATACAATTGTTTTGTTTTGTTTTCCCCTGGGAAAAAGCGTTCAGGGTTTAACTGCTACAATGAAATAAGCACCTTTTGAAGGCCTTCTGAAAAGAACGTCTCTAGGTTTGGATGTGTTTGCACTGAAGATCATTCTCTGTTATAAGGCTGTGTACTTCATATGATCCCAGTGTAACAGGATGTTGCTACAGAGGGAGGGGAGAAGCGCCATCCTTTTCCAGAATAACGTCTTGACTACATCTAGTACATCCTGCCTGTGATTTTTGTTTTGAGAATTTAGCAGAAATTAGCAGTGTCATAATTATGCTTTCCAAACTCCATTATGCTCACAGTGAGCTTCATGTCTCCATCCTCTTACTCTCTGAGAAGCTTATGGTTTCATTTTAAAAAAAAAAGCCATTTGGAGTGAGACAACTGATGGTGATCTAATGAGGAGGTCCCTCTGATAGATTAAAACCTTGTCTATTCAGGTGGATGGCAAACTGTATTTTTTTTAATCCCATTTATATCCTGCCCTTCTCCGAAGACTCAGGGCGGCTTACAATCTAAAGCACAAACCAATGTGCTTAGCAATAGCCTTCATTCTATGTATGTGCCTGCTTATTAGGGCTTTCTCCCCCCCCCCCAGCGGCATTATTACAAAGTCAGCTTAATTGCCCCCAACAATCTGGGTCCTCATTTTACCTACCTCGGAAGGATGGAAGGCTGAGTCAACCTTGAGCCTGGTGGGATGCGAACCTGCACTAATTGCAGGCAGCTGGTGTTACTTAAGGAGGCATTAGCCCACTGCTCCACCAAGGCTCTATTTGTTTACTTGGAAACACATTTGAGTTCAGATTTCAGTTCAGCTAGTTGCATATCCTTGCAACCACTGAGAGTAAAGGAGTATTTCAAAGTAACACCACAAAAAAAAAAAAAACAGGATATCTGAATCCTGCTCCTTATATTACTTTCTAAAAATGTAGTAGGTTTGGTGCTTTTGAATTTTTTTTTCAAATATAACTTTAGTTAAACTAACGTGAAGCTATATTTCTATAATTTCCAAGGATTGTTTTGTGTTGTTTGCACAGATTTTGTCTAACGTGCCGACTTGTGTAACATGCTGGATTTTGGGGAGTGGCTGAGGATCCACTTCCCACATCTCTTGTGTCAGACACAAGTAGGAAATTTCAGCTTCCGTTTTTCAAATTATGCTAATAAAATATGATATGAAATACTTTTACTGAATGAATTAAGTAGGCCATTAACAAGCCTGTATGACTATTTAGCATTTCTCTATTATGTCAGATAAATGAACTCATAAATTTTCATAAGTATATAAAACAAGGCCCTTTTTATAAGGCAAACAGTTTATTATAGATATTTATTTAACATTAATGTTTCACTATCATCTTGGCAAGCAGTTTTAATAAAACCCTCTTTAGACTATTTAGTAAACTGCTGAAGAATAAGAAGGCTATCTAAATTTAGATACCGATACTGTCAAACTAAATCGGGATTGTTTGACCTAATTTGTCTTGATTGTCTGATTGTAGTCCTAATGTGTAACATTCATGTTGTAAATGTCATCCTTTGTAGCTTTATTTTTTCATGTCTGGAAACTGTGATTTTCGGATCAAAGCCATTTTCTCATTAGAAAATGGAAGAGAAGATGTATTTCTATAGATGGGAAAAATATGGACTATTTACTGAAGCTTCTTATAGTAGACTGTTTTTTAACATGACTCGTGGTGCTGTTTTATAGGCTGCATATGTGCGTGGAGAATTTTCATAAAAGTAAGGGGAATGCACAGAGCTTCTAATGTTTCTGGAATCTAAGAGGGAACCATTTTATCCTCACTTAGCATCCATTAGCCTTGAAAATATGGACATTCCTAAAACCTACTTGAGAACATGAGAACATAGGATGTCAAGGTGAATTGATGCCCTGGTATTGATCAGTAAGTGGACTGGAGTCTCTAAAGAGCCACTCAGTGTTTGTTGGGGATTTCTGTATTCTGTGTTTGAGACAGGAAGAAAAAACAAAATGAGGAGGCATAAATGTCTCCTTCCTATCTGCTTTTGACTTGCTGCGGTGCAATGCAAGCCTTAAAACAAATTGTAGATTCCTACTCACGCCAAACATTTCTGGATATTCCAGAGAGACTGCTTCTTGCCGCTTATAACCCAGCTGGCATATTTGCCATGATTGAGCAGTGCAAAAAAAACATGCAAAATATGAGAAGATTAAGGATATTATATTTTCCTGTGGTTGCAGAGCTCGATGTAAATCATGTATCATGTGTCTTTCAAAACGGTTTGTTGAAATTTGGACAAAAAGCAAACAAATCAGAGCTCCGTGAAGTCCTCAGTGCTGGAACTATTTAATAAATTGAACCTGATTGTGACAATATGAAGTGATTTTTCAGTTCCAGAGTTAATTTCAACACGTTAAAACTGTTTTATCTCCATGTCAGAAAGACATATGCATCAGTCCTGATTTCAAGCTTAGCACCCCCTTTTTAAGTCCAGCTGTGACAAACTAGACCTCAGTATAATGTCTAGGCAAAAGAAGGCATATTTTAGTTATATACCTTTGTATATTTAAAATATGCCTTTAAAGAAGGCATACTTTAGACAAGAAGCAACGGATGGAAACTAATCAAAGAGAGAAGCAACCTAGAACTTGGGAGAAATTTCCTGATAGTGAGGACAATTAATCAGTGGAATGACTTGCCTCCAGAAGTTGTGGGTTTACAAGAAGAGATTGGATATTGGATATTGGATATTGGATATTGGAACCTGGGCTTTTGCCCAGGTTCGCCTGGTGCGCCAGTTGCGACCCTACCTGGACCGAGATACTCCCATGTAACACCTCTACTCCGCGAGCTGCATTGGCTTCCAGTTGCCCTTCGGGTGAGATTCAAGGTGCTGGTGATGACCTATAAAGCCCTAAATGGCTTGGGTCCGGGATATCTGAGGGAACACCTGCTGCCTGCATCAAGCTCCCTTCGTCCTGTGCGCTCCCACAGGGAGGGTCTGCTCAGGGTGCCGCCGGTAAAAGATTGCCGGCGGATAACACCCAGGGGGAGAGCCTTCTCAGTGGGTGCGCCTGCCCTGTGGAACCAGCTGCCTGCGGAGCTTAGGACTGCCCCCAACCTCCGTTCATTCCGCCGGGACCTGAAGACCTGGCTCTTCGAGCTCTCTGGCCCAGGCTGAGAATTTTTTAATTTTAATTTTAACTGGGTTTTTTTATTTTTCTCAGGGTTTTATTTAATCTTTATAAATTTGTTTTAACGTTTGTATTGACTTTCTTTTAAATGCCCTGTAAACCGCCCTGAGTCCTTCGGGAAAGGGCGGTATACAAATCTAAATAAATAAATAAATAAATAAAATATTTTTATTGCATTTAATATCAAACTTGCCTGGCCTAGCTGATCTCGAGGGAAAACAAAAAACAAAAACTAAATGCAATCAGACTTTTTAGGATTTAGGTGAGGAAACAAAAAGAAGTAAACAAACGAAAAGCAACCCAGAATAAGACAATGTGGCAAACAAGGTCCATGTGGCTACAAAACAATAAATAAATAAATACCTGGATATGTATCTGTAATCATCAGGCATCAAACTCAACTCAAGGGAATCACATCTTTGCCTACTTTTCAATATATGAAATAGTTGTTTGGCCAAGTAATGGAGTGAGAAAAAAGATGAACTTTGATAATTGTATTTCCTCAAGCTCGCTGCAAACAAGAGAAATAAGAATGGACAGTGGTGACCATTTTCACAGGAGGCTTCATAACTGCAATTAGGCCCTCATGCATGTTGGTTGCCACCAACTTTTCTACACTGAATCGACGTTTCCAAGCTTTTTAAGTACGTCAGTGAGGGCAGCAATAGTTGTGCACCTCCCTCATTTAATGTTCTGTTACCCGAACTCCGAATGCAGACCTAAAAGGTTTTTGCAAGAAAAGTTTTGGGTTTCTGCTTTCATTCATGCTGGCGAAGGCATTCCATTCCTTTCCCTCTGCAGCCCTGATCTGAGAAATGGATGTTAGGAAGCTGTCTGTCTCTCCTATACACTATGTTCTGTTGATTGGGTAATATATATTTTTTTCTTGTACTATTTTTGAAACCAAAGTGAGACAAAACCCACCTAACATGCCGAAGAGAGGCTGACCAAGATGTCTCATTTGTCCTTAGCATTCCTTTTTGTTCTTTCTTTGAACAAAATACTGAGTAGAGACTGCCTTCATTTCTTCATCCAGAGGTACCCCATCAAATATTTTACTTCATTTTGATGAAAGGCTAAGGCCACAGTTTGGTTTTCCTCATTCTGCTCATTCACCTTGCCTTTCTCTTCCAAAATGTCAACTAGGAGTTCTATATGCTCCAATTGTTGGGATTAAGAAAAAAAATGCCCTACTCTATCACTCTCCCCTATTCAGGATTCAGTTACCACATTTTAAGACTAACAGATTAGATTAAAAGGCATAAACTGCTAAGCTTGTAAGCCGCCCTGAGTCTTCGGAGAAGGGCGGGATATAAATGGAATTTAATAAATAAATAAATAAACCTTTGTTCATCAGAAGCTTATGCCTTTTAATCAGGTTTATTGGTCTGAAAAGTTAACAGACTCCCGAATGTTCACTACCATCATCTAACATGGTCTTCTTCTACCACATATTCCAACTGAGTCTCAGAGAAGGGACATCCTTTGGTCTCCATTGGGTTAACTAGAAGTAGCAGTACTGTCAAGCTTAAGTGCTTGAACTGGACTGGGATTGGAAATCTGTGCCCACTTTCTCTCAAAGAACCACAATTTGCATTGGAACATATTTTCTTGAGACAACAAGGTAATAGATTAATCTATTAGAGTATATTTTCTTAAGAGAATGAGATAATAGTTCAGTCTTTTAAAGATTGCTTTCAAACATTGCTTTAGATCAGGGGTAGGCAACCTTGGCTCTTTTATGACTCGTGGACTTCAACTCCCAGAATTCCTGAGCCAGCCACACTGAGGGGAAAGGGAGAGGTTTCCAAGCTGAGCCATGCCGGCTCAGGAATTCTGGGAGTTGAAGTCCACGAGTCATAAAAGTTGCCTACCTCTGCTTTAGATGATAACGGCTGTTATGTATTTAAATTGCTAGTAGGCCCTACCATGTAAACTCTTAATTCATTAAATACTAGTAATGATTCTGGTGTTCAACAAAAAAGTACAAAGTGTGGTGGTATCACAGTATTGTTCCACATCCTATAAAAGAGGACAGGAGAACTTATTTAGTGATTGTTATTTTCAGCAGTACTGTAGCTACCTGGTTAAAATAGCATCTTTTCTCAGTTTCTGATAAAAAAAAATACTCAGTGCATAAATTCAAAGAAAAAGAGACACCCCTGTGCTTATGATGATGCACTCTTTAAGAATTCAGCTAAAATTCAAGGTCCCAAGGCCCAGGCTCAGAAAATACATAAAGTTTTGTTTAATACCTTGGAAGTCTGCATTTATGATTCCTCATTTATTTGCATTAGAGTCTCCAGACCATCTGCTCCTCTGCGCTTTGTACATTCACTAGAGAGTTAACAACATATAACTTAAACGCGTTAGGAAATTGATGATTATTTTAACCAAGCGAAGTTTTTTTTTCCTCTTCCCCTCATGAATTCCCATCCAGAGACATTTCTTACATATTAAGATAACAGAAATTATTTACATTCATTACAAACATACAGCCTGCAGGCACTGTTTAGAATCCCAATTAAGGCTGACATTTGCGGATGAGCTGTGTAGGTGTGTACTAATATAAGCCAATATTAGCCAAATGAATCTAGTGGGAAAATACAGTTCTTTGCCTCTGCGGTGACATTCAGTGAAGGCTTCTTGCAACAGCTTACCGCTTCTCAAATTTCTGATAATGAAAACATGCCATTTGTTTGAAATAAAACTGGTTTCAGGCTTTATTATGATGAGCTGTTTTACTTGGTAGCACTAAGGTAATCCACCAACTTTAATTAAAGGTGGCATCGTATTACCACATTCATTGAGGTAGATATCTTTTTTGTGCCTTCCATTTTCTATTCCTTCCAAGAATTGGAGAATGAATTCCAAACCCGAGGCGAGATGGGTGGCAAGTAAATTTAATAATATTGTTCAATAATTCAGCTTTACAGAATTTCTAAGCCAGCATTTGGGAAGAGCTTCTGTGAAATGTTGCCTAGAGCATAATCAGATAAGAGAAGGGGAAGCCCACGGCTGCATAATGGACAGAGAAAGAATCTTAGAAAGGATCCAGTCTACTTTACCAGGCACCAAAAAGAAATGGTGGGAGATTTGTACTTTCAGACCTGTTAATGTAGCCTTGCAATAAAATAGAATTAGCTCATTTTGTCGGGTTTTCTGTCTGGTCTACTTGAGACACTGGCAGATGTTTAGGGACAGTTTATGTAATCTCAATAAATCTTCCTTCTGCTTAGCCAGGGAGAATCCTTGCTCTATTCCAAGCATGTCAAACTCGCGACGTCGCACAACATATCAGATTTTTTTCTCCATTGCCGGCAATGGGGTGGGCACGGTTTTGGGATGACGCGTCTTGCCCACGGGCCGGCAGTTTGACACCCCTGCTGTATCCTTCCCGTCATCAGCTGGTAACATTGCCTTGTCCTGCACTACATTACAAGTTTAGGATTGGCAAGGCTAGACATATTTGGTCCTTAAAATAAAAATAACCAGCTAAAAGAGGCATATCTTCCTGAGGTTTGCCAATCAGACCGGGGCAATCAGCTTTAGAAGAGAAGCATGTTTAGATCTCTTCCTAGAGCTTAGATAACACATCCGAAATCTTATATGTAACCTGATTTGGAGGAAGATCTCTCAGGACAGGAGAAAAAAAAAGATTTTTGAGCCCTGGAGTCTGACCACCTTTGTCCGAGAACTTGAGGAAAACTCAAGAATTGGAGAGCTTTTGGATGGTAACTTGTGTGGATCAGTTCTGAAAGGGCAGGCTTGGATGTACGCGATTTGTGTTTCAAAGTTATTTTCCATTATCTTCTTTTGCAGGCCAAGAAAGGCAACTATGCATTCTTGTGGGATGTGGCTGTGATAGAATACGCAGCCCTGACAGATGATGAGTGCTCTGTGACTGTGATTGGGAATAGCATCAGTAGCAAAGGGTATGGGCTGGCTCTCCAACATGGCAGCCCATACAGGGATCTCTTCTCGCAAAGGTAATAGATTAAGAGCAAAAACAAAGATTGAGTTTCATTTATAAACAGCACATCTGTGTAGCTAAGCTGTGTCCTTTGTTGCTCCTGTAATGCCACAACGGGGAGCTCTAAGAATAACAGTCATGCACCATTCGTGGTGGTATATGATCTACTCTTGGTCAGCTGGTATAGTGAATTGTTAGATGCAATGTTTGCTTCAGCACTACCTGGCCTATGCAAACATCATGACTCACAAAGTTTATCAAAATTGTTTTTCAGAACTGCATCTGCAGGTCATTTGATGTCAAATGGGTCATTGTATCCATAAATAACATGACAAACAATTCTATAAAAATCTCCAAATATGTCCCCACATCTTCCAGAGCTATGGGTAACCTTGCTATGCTTCTTATGGGTGATCCTCAATCAACCTGTCAACTGCACCCTAGACCCCTTCTCCTGTTCCTCATAAGCAAACTGGTTTCCTTCATACACAACCAAAGAATGGGGTATCAACCTTCTTCATGTCCTCAAAAAAAAAAAAAAATACCCAGGTCTTCTAACCATTGCTCTAGCAAATTAAAATTAAAAATAATTGCATCTAAACAGGAACTCCTGCTTAGAGGACATTCCTTGCTTTGTTGATATTTATGTTTATGGATGTATCATTCTGTACTGCCAGAAGTTCTAAGAACCAGTAGAATTTGCACGCCCATCTGTGGGATTTGCTTCAGAAATAGGCAGAGATCATGAATAGGTTTCAAGAGTCAAAGTCAAAAGGATTGTGTCTTAACAACATGGTTCTCCAAAGCCACCTGTCCCTCTACCAGCATCGATTACGGTAACATATTTTTTTTAACCCAAACCAATATTAGGACGCCTACATCCAACTGTCCAACTTCAATGTTGTTACTACTGATTTCATCTTATATTAACTATGCAAAGAAAAACCATTTTATGATTCATGCCAATTTTCAATTTTGACATTTTCTGTTACCCACTGCTTTGTGTCAGCGTTCTCAGCTTCTAGTTTCTTCTGATCTAACCTCTACAGGATTCTAGAACTCCAAGAAGCTGGGTACTTGGATGTCTTCAAGGAGAAATGGTGGCCACGGATGGGACGCTGTGACCTGAACAGCCACACCAATGCCCAGACGGATGGGAAAGCCTTGAAGTTGCACAGTTTTGCAGGGGTTTTCTGCATCTTAGCCATCGGCCTGCTCCTGGCCTGTCTGGTGGCCGCCCTTGAGCTGTGGTGGAGTAGCAACCGTTGTCATCAAGAAACACCAAAAGAGGTCCATAACCTTTCTTCTTATCACAGTGATGGATAGGGAGTATAAAATATAGACCAAGGGGGAGAAAGACAAAAGAGGTCAAAATGGAGGCATGAAAGTGTTAGGTTCTTTCATTGGATACTGGTGGAGATGAGGACGTTGAAATACAGGGTGGTCTTGTTGTTTGTTTGTTTTTTTAAAAAAAATATATTAAATAATGCCTGTTTTCTTCTTCTTTTTTTTTCTTTGAAATCCCAAATGTTTGTGTCTTTATGGAAGGTGCCAAAATGTCAGCTCTGACAACTAAAGTCCTGTATTTATTTATAGAGCAGATACAACCTGGGAGGCAACAGCACCACAAACATTCCCGCATTGCCTCACCATTGTGCCTCAACCTTGCCATGGAGAGATCATCTTTAGGGGTAAGAGAGTAGCTCAGCTGCCCTGCCTTTGGCTCCTTCCTTGAGCGTGAAAGCCTTAGAAGTACAGAAACAACTTGCCTGGTTCTTTCCAAAAAAAGGAATTCCATACAAAGCCCTCATTTTTTCTTAAACCGAGTGGACAGTGGCCCAGGTTAGGATTGTGTACCCAAATCTGGACATGCAGAAACCCCCTTTACACTTGCATGCCTGTGTTTATGACAAAGCACTTGGGGAAAAATATGTTCAGAAAGGTGCTTCCCCATTTCTGGCCCCAGGACAATTAGCCTAAGATATTCCAATAGATCTGTTAATCTATTGTATAACAAATGTAATAATGTTAGCCAGTGGTGTCATGGATTCCAAGCAGTTGCTTCCAAGGTTCAGGGGAAAGAAATAGCCACATATTTTCTCTTTTGCACTTGTACAGCTACACATACAAGCATGTGTAGCTAAATGTATGGCCAGGTACAGCTAATGATTTCCCAACAAGGAGAGTCCATTTGTTGGAGACGGTGGACAATAACCTCTTGATCCACATTTATGGAGACCTAGATAAGCAGCGAGGTTTCTGCAGATCTTTACTTCGACTCATGGCATCTGAACCGTAGGACCACTTGGTACAGCCTCTCTGCTCTGGAATGAAAAAGAAAAAAAAAGTTGATTTACTGCCTAAAATGACTCCCTTTCAATTATTGAAAGGTAACCATGAAAATCAGGGAAGGAAAATGACTCACACAGAGGTGAAGGCATTACAAGTTGCGTACTGTGTGATTCGTAGATGATCAAGTGAAGAAAGGGTGACAACAGCAAAGAAGCATGTGGGGATCAAGGATAGTTTTATGAGTGCTGCTCGCAGTGCAGTTTTCTTTGTGGAGGAAAATACCACTGGGGTGGGGATGGGGGGCAGCTGCAGAGAATGCATTTTTGACACTATACTATTCCATTGTCCATGGTGTGGGCCGAGGTGCGATTGTTCATTCCATCCATTAATGCCACAATAATTAATTCTGACAGGTTGAACCTTCTCCCTTCCTTCTTTCTGATCTGTTCCTTAAAAAGGGACTGGTTGTTTTTTTAGTATGCTGAATGAATGGCTTGCAAGAACCTGATAGAACACATATTAATTTTTCTATCCTCGAAGGATTCCCTTGCAAACTTTTCAAGCAATAGTGATCAACCTGTCATGAAAGCATCAGAGAGAGAGAGAGAGAGAGAGAGAGAGAGAGAGAGAGAGAGAGAGAGAGAGAGAGAGAGAGAGAGAGAGAGAGAGAGAGAGAGAGAGAGAGAGAGAGAGAGAGAGAGAGATATTCAGCAACTGTGTGCATCAACCAGTTTCTGATTGACTCAGAGATGTGAAGGCATCTAAACCATGGGTGTCAAACTCACCATGTCACGTGATGTGTTGCAACATATGACAACTGCCGGCAATGGGGTGGGCGCAGCTTCGGTACGATGAAACCGGCCCGCGGGCCAGCAGTTTGACACCCCTGGTATTCTAAACCATCCTTTATTAAGAACTGAAGTTTCATTCCAGAGAGTTAGAACAGCTGCTGCTTCTCAGTTCAGGAACACACAGGACCCATCTACGCTCGTGTTTATTTGCCGTGGTGCCAGGAGCATTGCAGCAAATGGCTTGCCTGCCACGTAATAGTTCAACTGTCAAAGACATTTTAATCTGGTGTATCAGCTTATAATGCTACATTTATCATCAACATCTGTGCAGCCTTTTTTCCCCCCATTAAAACAACAGAGCGGTCAGGGCCATGATTTGCAGACAAGTCAGAGGAGCTTTTGGCGTCTTATTTGCACGATGTTTTATTGGGAAAAGCAAATTTGTGTGTGTGTGTGCATGTGTGTGTGTGCATGTACATCTGGGTATGTGTAAGCTTGCTCATGGATATGGAAGTAAAACTAGCAGAGCTGAGATCTTTAGCTTCAGTTGTCAGTAGATTAGTGAAATAAAGCTAAAATTAAAGCAACAAAAGTTAGAGCTTAACGTTGTGCAGCTCTTCTGCAGGTATCAAGCTAAACTCAATGGGGCTGGATATAGTTACGAAGACGGAGGCAGAAGGGGTCAGTAATTACTATTCACCATCTCTCTCTCTCTCTTTTTTTTTAATTTGCCTACTTCCCCTCTACTTTTTTATGACCATTTCCAGTTTTGTTGCCTGTCTGTTGTGAAGGAAAAGTCAGGATGGTTGTATTGTAGCATTTTTTCCTTCATTGTATCATTTGACTACATGACAACAAGTGCGTAAAGAGGATTCCTTAAATTATGCATTACCAAAATCTACACAGATAAAGGTAGACACTGGCTGAAGTACACGAGGGGAAAAAAATGAGAAAGCCACTCTTTTTGACCCTTTTTTCCTTCCCCCTTCTTCCCCCCACCCCATGGAGATTGCCAGTGAGGTGAGGCTGGGTCTCAGGACCACGGTGAGCATTTCTGTACCACATGTGAACTAAGCCAATGCTTGCAGTCATCCCAACATCCACCCCTGTCTCCCATTTCCATGCCTGCGGCGAATGCTCACCTACCATGGCGGGACAGAGATATCCTTGGCTTTCAACCCTGCCATTTTCAAGCAGAACTTTCTTGGAGAGCTGGGCATGCCAATCAAAGCAGATCACTATGATCTGGCATTCCCAAGGAGAACATTCTCATTTGCCTTCCTTTTGTGCTTCTTCCCTCACTGTTCTCAATCAGACCTTTGGTATTCACCACTCCATCATCTACTACAGCTTTCCTCAGCTTGGTGTCCTCCAGATACTTTGGCCAGGGAAGCCCTTAGACGTCTCAGCCAGCATACAAGCAGCTGTGGTGCCTCTGGAGGGTTCAAGGTTAGGAAAAGGTTTTCAGTTCAGTCCGTGGGAGCTCCAGCATCTCATTCCCACGAGCTCCTGAACATTCCTTCCAGGAACTAAAACTTTATATTTCTGCATACAGAGCTTTACCACCACTCATGAATCTTGCCTTAAATATATGAAATCTGAAGCTCTCCCCCCCACACTTTTTTTTTAAAAAAAACTAAAGAATTAGTAATCCAATCCATACATGATCTAGGCACCAGGAAGCTATGTTTCACTGTCCTCCGCAGAGCCCTGACTTAATACTGCGCAGTATATAAGTAACACGAAGAAAATGCATAAATCACGCAAGATTTCAGCATTCTTGCACAAATTCTAATTCCTACACTAATATACATATGTGTGTGTGATGCACATCGTATTTTCATATCTTTATGTCTGTTTAAATAGCTGTAACATGCTGTTACATTCGAGGCAGATATCAGGAAAAAAACCATTCCTGATAAACAATGAAAGTTCATTTCTTCTCTGGATTGGGAACAACTCAGTGTCGGACCATTTCACACAGATATTTAAACTAACTATATGTCAGGTGCACACCAAGCTTCCTTTGTATCAACCAACAGAAAGGACCAATATTTTATTTATTTTATTATTTTAATTCCATTTATATCCCGCCGTTCTCCGAAGACTCAGGGCGGCTTACAAGCTTAGCAGTAGCCTTCATTCTATGTATATGCCCGCTTATTAGGGCTTTCACACACACCCGAAGCGGCATTATAGGCCAAATAGAGCTGCTTTCTTAGTATTTCATTCTGTCAGGAAGAGTGCAGTTCAAAAATGTAATCATATGGTAACTTTATAATTCTTTCCTGCCCAAGTGACCCAACACAATTTAACAATGACCAGCTTTTCCAAAAGATGGTGGGTTTAGACCATAAAGCTCTGTTCCATGAAGCACAATGCTTTCTGGATGCTCCTCCGTTACCTTGTGTGACCTAGTCAACACACTGTTTGCAGCAAAAGAGCAAACCGGAGCTGGTGCTCCTTAGCAAAAGAAGCAAAAAGGGGAAGAACAAAAGAATACTACTTCCATGAAATACAATGTATTAAAAATATTGGTGCAGAGAACAAATTGCCACCTAGCTGCATACCTTTTCCCATTTTTTATAAATGAGAATGTCATGTACGTACATATAACAATATTTCTAATACATGTTTCTGTCTTTGAGGGGCTGTCCATAAATTGCATATTCCTGTACACAGATCAATGCATTATATTTTTTTGTATGTGCTCGCAAAATGCTAGAAGTAGCTGCAGTGATAAAGAGACACTGATTGATCCTTTATAATTGAGTAAGTAAATTGTAGGGAGTAAATTATTTTCCCCTGTTGCTTTCTCTCAGCTTGGTTAGCAATCTCATGCTTCAAAAACATCAGTGTTTTACTATTTTAAACTTGCATATCCCAGAAAATGGAATATCAAAAGAAATAAATGTCCAAGTCAATAAAGAGATTGCAAATTTCAAAGCAAAATATTTCATATATTTTTTATCAGCAAGGACTTCAGATAACTTCTTGATCTTCTCCAAGTAGCTGTATGGAGAAGAGAGATTAAGATAGACTTTGAAGTCATTTTTTTTGCAACATATAAAATAAATACTGAACCAAACTCTGCAAACTATTTGAAATGCAGTCAGCAACATTTATTTTATGTAGCATTAAGTGGTGTTTGACTAAGTCAGTTGCCAGATCTAAATTAATGAGCATAATTGAGTCTTATTTTTTCCCATTCATATATGCATTATGATTATACCTTCCTCAGTATTGAAACCTTGACTAATGAGGATGTAAATTAATGTACATTAAAAACCAATTGCTTAACCACTTTATCTAGCTGGCTTAATAGCGCGTAGTGGGAAACTCTAAAAATGGCAAATAAATATATACATTATTTCTGTTTCATCCCATCAGTGGGTTGATTATTATAGCAAAGCCCTGTTTCCTCTGTCAGATGTTGACAAGAACTGGAATTACAGCATTGCAAATGTAAAAACAAATTGGTAGTGACAGAGGTGGTGGATGCAGAATTGCTAAATGAGTCACTTGTAGGCCGTCCATTTTAGATGTGGGCTGACCTTCAGAGCGTTCACAGAGAATATGTGAGGCATTTACATTTTAAAAGCAAGTGGGAGCAGTTAAGAACTTGCATGTCACATAACCTTGGCAGAGGTTTGAAAAAGCTCCCACATTCCTTAGAATGCACAATTGTCTCTTATCTTTGTAGATAAAAGTTGCAAGCCACCCTGTATGGCAATTGCACACCATTGTTTGGGAGACTGTTGGCAATTTAAAATAGAGTGGAAAGTCCCAGAAAAAACAGCTGGGATCTTTCCTCCCTCCCTCCCTCCCTCCCTCCCATCCCTCTTTCTTTCTTTCTTTCTTTCTTTCTTTCTTTCTTTCTTTCTTTCTTTCTTTCTTTCTTTCTTTCTTTCTTTCTTTCTTTCTTCCTTCCCTCCCTCCTTCCTTCCTTCCTTCCTTCCTTCCTTCCTTCCTTCCTTCCTTCCTTCCTTCCTTCCTTCCTTTCTTTCTTTCTTTCTTTCTTTCTTTCTTTCTTTCTTTCTTTCTTTCTTTCTTTCTTTCTTTCTTTCTTTCTTTCTTTCTTTCTTTCTTCTTTCCTTCCAAAGAGGAAAAGTCAAGATACAAAATTACAACAAAAAGGGAAAAGTGGGGAAGGAGACAACAGGGAAAGTTTAAAAGTTACACACCCATCCCTTATAACAACAGTAAAGAAGTTACTTGCAACTCCCTTCAATATAGATACAATTATAAAATAAAACACGGTCTTGTTTTAGTTTAAGGGGGAAAAAACTGGATGCAGAATTAACAAAATTAAAATATAAAAGTTATACATACCAAACAACCATATACACATATACATATATATATAAATCTCTTACTCTAAATAAACCTTGGAACCCATAAATGCATCATAGTAACAATTTCACCAATACACATAATATTAATAAATATTTCTATAATCAAATTATTTATCGGGAAATCCACAGTGACTGTTGCATATTTATATCGTTTCCCAAACTATCATTTTCACAACAACATAATTTTTTGTGAAAATCATATATGTGTCCAGAGAAAGGCCCCACCCACCCACCCACCTGAAACGTTGCCATTGGATTAGCTTCCCTTATAAAGTGTATCCCGTTTTACTGAATAATAAATCGAAACACCCACACCCACAGCATTGTCCCTATGTTAGATTATGGGAAAGCAAATTGAGATTTTCTACATCTCCCATGAGTTCTAGGCAGCGCATCAGATTAGATTAACTTGTAGCAAGTTCTGTAAATCCAAGTCCAATCTCTGATGGCCCTCAATATTTCATTAAACATTAAAGACCATTGATTCCTGCCCATTTTAATGCTTCATCAGGCATGGGAAGTTAACTTTTCTCTTGATGCTGATTAATGATCCCAGATCCATGAAAAAAGCACATAATGTGGCCAATGTCAGGCTGTGCTCAACCCAGTTGACTTTAATTAGTTAGACCCTCATTGTGAGGATTGGTATCTCTCTCTCTCTCTCTCTCTCTCTCTCTCTCTCTCTCTCTCTCTCTCTCATAGCATAGCAGAATATATAATGCTAAATCATTATTTTAAATCTTTCCAGGAACTGAACTCATTGTTACTTAAATCAAGTTTCAGAACTGTGATTCAACATAGCACTATGTGCAGTAATATTCACCACTACGAGTCCTCTTGACACAGAAAGGACCATGAATAATTGATGCAAATGAACTATGGCTCTTTTATGACTCGTGGACTTCAACTCCCAGAATTCATGAGCCAGCCATGCTGAGAAGAAATGGAGAGGTTTCCATGCTGAGCCATGCTGGCTCAGGAATTCTGGGAGTTGAAGTCCTAAAAGAGCCAAGGTGTCCTACTTCTGGACTATTCAGTATCTTCACTGCCATTCTTATCCAGGAACCATGGAATGAACTGGATGCATTTGGCTGAGTTCATACAGTGACCCACCACACCTCTTATGTGTTGCATGAATACAACCAATGTCAAAGTTTACAGTTCAGGGTATTGTGCAAACCCCCATTTAGTTTAATTCGACCAATCACGTTTGTGGGAACTCAACTTTTAAAAATACTTTTATCCAGAACCATCTGGATTTCATAATGTTTTCCTTTGAAACGGTGCCTGTGTGAGTGAGTGTTGTAAGTCACACAACTCTTTAAGGTGCATTATGTTCTGTGCCCATATCTGTTAAGTTTTCTCCTCGGGGTAAATGCTACTTGCTGAATGAAAACTCACCCTGGCAAACACACATAACTGGCATCATTAACTTACCCTTTGTTGCCTATATTTGAATTTTTCCCAAGACAGTTGTTTTAAAGCAAAAAAAAAATGATTCTACTCATGCAATTCATAGCATTTACTTCTCTATCATTCTCTTCACATCTCATTTTGATCAAAAGGTGTGAGGGAATCTTTCAATTTTTAAAAGCAACTTTTGGAGACTAAGAGATTGGATTGCAAGGAGGGAGGTCACTTGTGTGTCTTGAAAGGGATCCAGGAAATGTAGCTACCCTAAATTGGATTAGAAGCAATTTCTACTGAATCCAAGCCATCACTGGATTTTTCCAATTAACATTATCTATTTCTTCAATTTAGAGAGTACCATTTTATTTTCCCATAGAAAGATAGAGATACATATATGGATATCCCAATTTATAATTTCACTGCTTTGCAAACTGGAAATGTATTTTCCTTTCATTGAATTACAACATCTTTTTACATGTTTGGTAAAGCAGAATAACTTTGGAGTTGACAGGATATTACTGTATTTTTTTAATTTATTTTTTTATTTTAATTCCATTTGTATCCCGCCCTTCTCCGAAGACTCAGGGCGGCTTACAAGCTTAGCAGTAGCCTTCATTCTATGTATATGCCTGCTTATTAGGGCTTTCACACACCCCCCCAAGCGGCATTATTACAAAGTCAGCTTAATTGCCCCCAACAATCTGGGTCCTCATTTTACCTACCTCGGAAGGATGGAATTCTGCAGCTGCTTCTTCATGTATTCCATCTGCCTTGTGTTGCCTCTAGTAAGCTTGGATAGAAAGCAGAATTAGTAGTTGCTAAGGGTGAAGCAGGAAGAAAGAGAGAATAGATAAAACAAAAGTATTTACATTCTGAAAGGTAAAAATGGCATATTTATTCATAGGCGTTCTATTGACGGTGCATTGATGCTCTTCTGAATTTTGCATCTGGCATGAACCATTTTATAATATAATCCTGATGTGATTAGGTTATCTTATTTTTTATTTTTTATTTTTTTTGAGGGGCATTAAAAACAAAATTCTAGAATGCAGATCCTTTTTTTCCCCTTTAAAAGCCAAATATTCAGACATTCTCCTAAGAGCCTCACTTAGGGTGTATTGTAAGGGTCAACTGGTATTTATAATTGCCAATGAAAATTGTGACCTTGGTGCTAATGCCGTGATTTGTACTTTGATATTCTGTGCCCATGTTAGAGGAAAATGAAAGATTTTATCATTCCAAACGATGGCATCTCAAACTCTCCTCCATTTCCCCATACTGGTATGTTAAATGCCCTTTTCCAGCAGAGGTTCTGGTGGATGACACAGAAAGCAGTAATTAGTCAGATGTAACGGTGCAGAGATCAGCCACAGAAGATCTCTCTCTCATATTGCCTTGATAATCTTGAAGCTTCACACTTCTAATCAAATAGATATTTTTTTAAAAAAAAATCTTAGTGGAGATGTTGACATCTGTCTCTCTCTCTCTCAACTCTCAGCATAGATATAATTGGCTTACAATCTACATTTGTCAAGAAGAATCTGTCCAAAATGCCTCCATAATTATTACGTTTAAAAAGGAGGGGAAAAAACCAAAACACTTTCACATACTTGCTTAGAACTGCTTATCTTTTGGGAAATGATAAAGAAATAGCAAACTTGAGGGGAAAAGTCACATTTTTGTACAATTAATAACCAAAGAAGAATCACACACCTTGCTTCCCAGGGTTGCAATGGCACATGGTTGTGTGAGATAGATTTCTTATCATTAAGCTTCAAATAACCAATGAACCAATATAGATAAATTGAGCAAAAGAAGAGAAATGAGGAGGTGCAAAATAAGGAAAGATAGTTTGAGCATATGCTGAGAAGGAGAATTATAACTCAGGGGTATAAATTAGTTATACTGTATAGTGCGGTGATATATTATATACAGGCAGAGTCTGACTGCCGAGTTCTATACTACGTATTTTTAATTCAAAATGAATATGGGTAATACATTTCTTATATCATATACACACTTATGGATCTATATAAAAACTTTATAGAGCTCTTTCTCACTCATTGTATTAAATATCAATTAGTTCCTTTCTATAATTCTCCAACATAAACAGGCAGACAAAAGTTGTTTGTAGCAGATCACCCCAACTCTAAATTACTGTTCCTTGCTGATCTTCCATTAAAATTATGGTAGCTTCATCTCCATGATTCAGTCCCTCTCTCCTAGCCTTCTTATATGCAGGGCTCATAATAATTCATGTAAACAATGGAAGATCCAATTATTTAAGGACTTAAGTTTCACTTGGAGGTTATACCTGGGAGAGTGGAGGAAGAAAATAAAATTGATGGGGCCCAGATTCTGGATTTTTAGCCTCTGCATCAATGTACAATGGTGAATTGGGACTCTAGAACGAAAGACAACTCAAGCTGATTAAATGATCCTTCACACACACACACACACACACACACACACACACACACATACACACACACCAAAAAACAAGAAGCTTCAATCTGTGATTTACCAAAACTAATTCATTCAGTGCATGACCATATTTTTGTACTTCTAGTAGGTAACAAAAAAAAAGGCAACCCAAACTGTCCGGTTGTCTGGAGCAGTATTCATCAATTTCAATAGTTTACAATGGGTGGACCTCAACTGGCTAGGGCCGTGGTGGCGAACCTATGGCATGTGTGCCACAGGTGGCACGCAGAGCCCTCTCTGTGAGCACGCACACCGTCGCCGCAATCCTAGGCCTTCAGCTGGGTTTTATAAAAGCTTTTCGCTTTAGGCCTCCACCATCGTGTGCAAAAAAAAAAGGTTCAATCAATCAATTTCAACTTCTCGCGGGGGAAAAAAATCTCGCAAAGTTGGAATTGATTGATTGAACTTTTTAGTCCCACCCAGTCTGCCGTTACCACGGCAGCCATGCCCACCCAATGGGTCACACCCACCCAATGGGCCATGCCCACCCGGCCCCCGACGATACATAAGTGGGTTTTGGTTGCAGTTTGGGCACTCGGTCTCTAAAAGGTTCGCCATCACTGGGCTAGGGAATTGTGGGAGTTAAAAGCCACCTGTCTTAAAGCCACTGAGGTTGAGAGATACTGCTCCAGACCCAGAGTCGACAAGTCCACAGGACTTCAGACAGAAGAGCAAATTAAATGGGAATCAGATACCCATTTTAATCTCCTCTACATCTGAGGAATCCATCAACCACTTTGGAGAGGGATTAATCTACTCATTCCCCCTTTCTTGCAGGATAAAGAAGTCAACCTAGAACAAGTCCATCGGCGGATGAACAGCTTAATTGACGAAGACTTAGCTCACAAGCAACTGTCCCCAGCCTCCATTGAAATCTCAGCCTTGGAGATCGGTGGCATGCCATCCAGCCAAGCCCTGGAGCCTGTCCGTGAATATCAGAACACGCAACTTTCTGTCACCTCTTTTTTACCTGAACAGACAAGCCACGGGGGCAGCAGGACACTGTCCGGTGCCTCTGGGAGCAATCTGCCGCTGCCCCTGAGCAGCTCAGCCACAATAACCTCAATACAGTGTAAACACAGATCGCCGAATGGAGGACTATTTCGCCAGAGCCCCGTCAAGACCCCCATTCCCATGTCATTCCAGTCTATGCCAGGCGGGATCATTCCAGAGGGCCTGGAACCTTCCCACGGAACATCCATATAACGGAGGCATTGACCAGCAGAGATTTTTAATACAACTGGGGGGGGGGATTAAAAAAAAGAGAGAGAGAGACTCTTGCATTTTTCTTGTACATATCTGTAAATAATGAAAGAATGAAGTGGGGTTAAAAAAAAGTGTATTTTGAATATTCCCAATTTTCAAAGTCAGTAAAAAACAAACAAAGAAAAATACAAAAAAAAGAAAGAAAAAAGAAAGAAAAAATGTATCAAAGACTTTGTAAATTTTGTTCTCTATGAATAAAAAAAAGGCAGAAGAACTTGTGACAAAGGCAACCTATTCTTGGGACCAAAGGCAGGGAAAATCTCCTCCTAATATTTATTTCGATTTCTTGTTTTGAAGCAGGGCAAGTAACACTTCTTGGGTATGGGGTCAGGGCAGGACCTTTCCACTTATTTTTCCTCTTACATTTGCTCTTCTCTCATACTCACAGCTCTTCTGAAAGTTTAAGGGTGGCAGGTTCAACTGAAGTGTTAACACGATGCTGGTAATAAATGGGAGGTGGCCAAGCTTCTCTGCTGCAGTTTAACAACGGGTACTGTCAGTGGGTACTGTTTTGAATGATAGGATCAATCCTTCATCCATTCTGAAATGTATTTGGTTGGTGCAGAAGCATCCTTCATATAAAGGAAAAGTTTCAAGTCTGATTTGGTGAGTACTATCAACAACCAGAAAGGTTGAGGGCACGATAAGAAGGGGACGACAGAGAATGTGGTGGCTGGATGGAGTCACTGAAGCAGGAGGCGTGAGCTTAAATGGACTCCAGAAGATGGTAGAGGACAGGAAGGCCTGGAGGAACGTTGTCCATGGGGTCGCGATGGGTCGGACATGACTTTGCAACTAACAACAACAACAAATCAATAACCAATGTTTATCCTAATCTCAGTTAAATAAAGCTTCCAGCAATGTCACTGAAGCTACAGTATAGAACTACTAGTCAAGTGTTTGCTTGCAGGCATTCCTCTTCATGCATCTAACTGGTAGATGTCCAAAGGTTTCTGGTGGGTCCAGCTGAGATGGGGAAGGGTATGCATATTAAATCTTTGCAGTTTGTGATGAATGTGCAAGTTACTGCCAATATGGCTAATCAGAGTTATTATTATTCTTCCTCATCCATTTAGTCGTACATATATAGCAAAAAAAAGAATCATAATAATTTTGGCTTCATTGAATCAAGCACTGAGCAATTTTTCAAGCTTGATTTCAGTGATATGGTCAAATTAGACGGCAATTTGTTTTATGTTTCAAGGTTTATTACATATTAGGGAGAGTTTTGAAAAAGAAACTCTAGTTCAAAATGTTGTACTGATAATGAGGAAACATGATGTTTACTTTGTTTCCCCCCCCCCCACTTTTCCCTGGGTTGGACTATACACAAATTTTGATGTAGCACTCGCTGAATGCTGAATTCTCATTCCTTCCCTTAATATTTATATAGGCTTTGCTGCCAACTTCAGGTGATGGGGTCCCAAACTCACAGGGATGCTGTGGGATATTTTAAAGGTAGTTTTGGTCTAGAGCTGTTATTAAAAAAATACAGAGACATTTATGGAACCTGAACCAAGAAGGTTTGGGATAGGTTATCATTGGTGGGATTACAGAATAGATGAAATGTCTTTATTTGATGTGTGGGATCTCCAAATGGGATAGCATTTGTGATCATCAACTTTTTAACTCCATACTGTCAGGGAAAGAGAAAGAAAGAAAGAAAGAAAGAAAGAAAGAAAGAAAGAAAGAAAGAAAGAAAGAAAGAAAGAAAGAAAGAAAGAAAGAAAGAAAGAAAGAGAAGGAAAGAAGGAAGGAAGGAAGGAAGGAAGGAAGGAAGGAAGGAAGGAAGGAAGGAAGGAAGGAAGGATACATGGTCCAAGGAAACTTCTCCCAAATCTCTTCATCACATTGGTCCTGTTTGATCTCCTTCAGGCCTTATCGACACAAACTGCTGATCATCTGATATAATTCTGACAATTTCAACCTGCAGCCATGTAAATACATTCCTGGTCCTCCTAAAATATTTAGACAAAGTCACTTTCCTATGTAGATCATTTCCCCCACCAGGTTGAACATGAAGCATGGAGTGCTCCCACTTCCTTCATTGCATTGCATTGCAATGTGGAAAAGGAAGACTTGTAGACTTGTTAAGCTTTTCATTTCCATGACCACCACCAAGTTGTCTCTTTCCATGTCTGATATAACATTACGAGGCAAATTCCAGAGTCCGCTGTATATAGCCGAAGACTTTTAACTGAATTAAGAACACGGCGGTGCTCTTAATGTCAAGTGTTTGTTCATTTCGGCAGATTCCTCTGGAAGGAAAAACCATAACATATATTTATTTTATTTATTTATTTTAATTCCATTTATATCCCGCCCTTCTCCGAAGACTCAGGGCGGCTTACAAGCTTAGCAGTATACATGAATAGTAACATGCAGACACACAGACACACACAGAGACCACTTTCTCAGTTAATAGTAGATAATCTAAAAGAGAAAAAAAATGGTGCTTGAAAAATCCAGTTAACCTGAATCTCCACCCAATGGGTCTTTGAATCTTGGCAAGAGTTTATCCTTTACCTAATGTATTTGCAAATTCACACTGCTATTGTCTTCAGAGGGGAAATTATCTGCAGGATTTAAGCATGAACATTAAAATATTGGCTATTGCTTTCAACCAAAATGCAATATTTAGTTATTTTGGGAAAAATGCAAACAAAGTACATTAAGAGGAAGAGATAAATTTGACTGAAACAAATGTTAGAGGTCTTCAGGTAATTAGCTAACGTAAGGATTTGAAGCTTTGTTATAGCAAAATGCACAATGGCTGCTTCTGATCTGAATTTCCCAAATATATTTCAACTATTTGTGCAAAGAAGAAATTAATAAAGTACTAATAATGCTTTCTCTTTCAGTAATGTTCTATTGCAATGATTAAGGAAGGCTTCAATTTCTAGGGCCTTCTCGTTTACCCCATCAAAGCAGAACAGGATGAAATATTTTTTCTCTGAAGCCTTGAATAATTTTTTTAATACCAGCATAGTACAGTAATTTTTCAGTTGGCCAGGTTGAAGCCAAGCACCGTAGGTTACAATACATCTAGAATGTGATCTAGATTTCATTATGACCCATTTGATCATCGATTTATTTGTGTATTTATTTAGTCACCATTTGATTCTGTAGGCAATCAAAGAGATGATGGTGAAGACTTTTAAAGAGAGATCAGCTCAGAAGCACAATGGTAATGTAAGTGCAATGATTTGATCTCCATCACTGCCAGTTTTAAAGGAATTTGAGTGTCATGGTTCTGACAGATGAAACTCTTCAAAGAACTTTGAGGCATTGTTTACCTTAAAGAATCTTTATTCAAGTAGCATGGCATCGGCAGGTAAGTAGCCAAAGCCAAAATCTAAATTCTCCTCCCCAGAGCACATAGTACCAAAGCACAATTCCCTCCTCTAATCAACAGTCATAAATCACATTCTCCAATTAGTTTGAAATGCAGACCTTCCCTCCAGTTCTCCAACCTGCCATTTCTTATCATCTATTTCAAGCAACCTTGAAAAACATTCTACTATGATGTGGTTATGTCTAACTAATTCCCATATATACCTGTATTCTTCCTCCTCCCCGCCCCAGCACCATCTAATTCTAACTCTAAAAGTAACACACAGGTTAAGGGGGAAATGGCTGCATCTTCATATATTGTCAAAGCAAGAGCATCTGATGTTAGCAGCGTTGACATCGAGTTGAAATTCAGCCCTTTGTGTCACAACCACATGTGAAACTACTTTAACAGGCTAGACCTGAGATCCACGACTCACAAAGGCCTAAAGTGCTAACCCAATTCTGGGCAGCATCAGATGAAGAATTATATGACAGACATGTGAAATGGGATCCTTGGCGCTTTGTTGTTTTCCTCAGACATTTCATTACCCAACTAGGTAGCCTCACCAGTGCTGGAAGGGAGTGGAGTCTGCTCTCTGTTCATGTATTGGTGACTTACCCTGTCAGTGACGAAGGAGGTGGTTGTGATAGTTCCTTGATTGGACAGTTGTTTACAGTTTGATTGTTTATCTGAGTTGGTAGATCCTTGCAAGAAGTATTGTTTACTTCTTGATTGTTGGTCTAGTGTTAATCTTTATGTCAGTCTCTGCTCATCTGGGTGTTGATTGCTAGTAAGGAGGTATTGTGGTCTTTTACCTTACTAGATGGGGAAGAAATGGAGGTAGTGACAGATTTTATTTTCCTGGGATCCAAGATCACTGCAGATGGGGACTGTAGCCAAGAAATTAAAAGATGCTTGCTCCTCGGGAGGAAAGCCATGGCAAATCTAGATAGCACACTAAAAAGCAGAGACATCACCCTGTCAACGAAAGTGCGTATAGTCAAGGCTATGGTCTTCCCAGTTGCAATGTATGGCAGTGAAAGTTGGACCATAAGAAAGGCTGAGCGCCAAAGAATTGAGGCCTTTGAACTATGGTGCTGGAGAAGACTCCTGTGAGTCCCTTGGACTGCAAGGCGATCAAACCGGTCAGTCCTAGAGGAGATCAATCCTGACTGCTCTTTAGAAGGCCAGATCCTGAAGCTAAAACTCAAATACTTTGGCCACCTAATGAGAAAGAAGGACTCACTGGAGAAGAGCCTAATGCTGGGAAAGATCGAGGGCAATAGAAGAAGGGGACGACAGAGAATGAGGTGGCTGGATGGAGTCACTGAAGCAGTAGGCGTGAGCTTAGATGGACTCCAGAAGATGGTAGAGGACAGGAAGGCCTGGAGGAATGTTGTCCATACGGTCGCGATGGGTCTGACACGACTTCGCAGCTAACAACAACAACCTTACTCAAGGAACCACCAAGAAGATTCTCACTGTGTACGGGGGAGACACTCTGGGCATCCCATTTCAAGAAAGACATTGACAGGAAGAGAGCAGCCCATAGGGGGTCCTAGAGGACTTAAGCAAAGATTTCAGTCTGGATAGAACAAGGGAAAACATGCCAATAGCCTTCAGGTACAAAGGATGCTGTAGGGAAGATCCAGCAATTATTTTCCAGCAACTGAGACCAGTAATAAAATATCAGAGATGGACAGTATCTAAGTTTGATAAATAAAATAATAGATATGCTACGGCTAACTAAAAAACCCATGTTTCTTTTAAAAAAATTAACCTAATGACACTTTTTTTGTGTGATTAAACCTACAGCATTGCAGTAAGGAAATGGATGTTAAGGAGACACTCCTTTATCTATTAAATTACACTGAATATTCTCTTGATGTTATCAGGGAATGTTTGCCCTTTCTTTTGATCTACCTACAAGTTTAATATGGTTCCCAGAGATGTCAGTTAATCAGCATAGGTGCAAAATCCTATTGTTTAAGTATGGATATAGGATCTATAAAATGTCACTATAATATTTTTAATTTTAATTTTCACTACTTTCTTTTTTGTCTCTCACCAGGATTCTTTATTTATTTCTGTTCATAATAATTTATCAAAGATCAGCAAAAGGTGAAGATAAATAAATTTTCTTTTTTGTAGAATTCATCCAGAATAGTTGACATTTTGTTACCCTTTAATTTTTAATAATTCCCCTAGTTCTTTAGTCACTGCTCTCTGATTTTTTTTTAAAAGTCTTCTATGTACAGCTTAGAATGTGTAGCCATGAAATTATCAATGTTTTTGGCCTATAGTGAAGAAACACATCAGAATGTGTGACAGACAATATTCAAGCTATAAAACCATACAAACTATAGAAATTCAATTTATGTATTTTATAAGAGCTTAATAGTTGATTAAGCTATTTTATGTCAGTTTATAAGTCAGAAAGGTGAATATTGTTAGTTTTACAGGAGTTTTAAATTTTGTGATACCACTGATAAACAAATATTGTTCCATTATATTTGGCAAAACCTGATTGAAAAGAAACTGTCCTTTATGTATTATATTGATGGTTCCCAGCCCAGCTGGTGCATAAAAGCATTAAAAAATATTCTTGCAGTAAACACCAAATGTATCCTTTTAAATACCCAGAATTTTATGACATCCCCAAATCTCAAACATTTTGGCTAAACCTTGGGTAATGTCTCAGAAATGTGGGGATCTCACAGGATTTTGACCATACTTTTATCTAATTTAATTGTTACATAATTTTGTGAATTCTCAACATGCTATTGAAAAGAAGATCTTATGTGTTAAACTGCTGATTCCCCATTGCGTCCCACCGTGTAGATGGCCCTTATAGATTTGGATGATCTCCTGAAGGACGAGGTTGGCAATTGCAGTGCTTTATAAAAATTGTTCCGCTGAACATCAATAGCATCCATAAATGTAATATTTATTGCAATAGTGCAGTACACAATAGATCAAGTGCATCAAACTCAAACAAAGCTTGATTTTTGATGGAGACCAGCAGTAATAACAAATGTTTTGCATGCCCCCTTAAGAGGTTATAACCATAGCTTCTTTCAAGAGCTTTAATCTAATCCAACAGTCTCCAGCCTTTGTGGCTTGGCACCCTAGTTGGGAGGGAGGGGGAAAAGGCCGTGTCAATGACGGGCTGGCATGCAAGACTTGCACAAGTGCATGTGTGTGCAGTTCGACTTGTGCAAGCTGAGCTGCACATCCGCTCTGTGCATGCATGCTGGCCTACTGCTCACGCAAGTCAAGCTGGGCACACACATGTGGGTGCTGGCCTGCCAGTCACATAGCCCAGTTCTGGTAGTGGGCTGCGGCCCCGGGGATTGGGGACCTCTGATCTAATTTGCTCTCTAAATAAAGAAAATAAAGAAACACGACAGAAAAAAATATCCTGAGCCCAAACTTTAATTAGATGTTGAGGTGCATCCAATTCATAGTCAAAATATTCTGAAGAGCATCTGTCATTTGTCATATTTTTGCTAGTTTTCACAAACTATCAAGGGTGCGTGCGACAGGTAAACAACAAACTTCAAAACATCAGCAAGAAAACTCCTTTAAAGTATTAAAAGAATAAAATCATGAAAGCTATTTTGAAGGCCAAGAAGGTCCATAGCAAATTCCTTTTCAAGAAAAAGAGAGCATCCTAACTCTGAAAAAAGATGTAGCCCAGACATCAGGATTTCAGCAAAATACAGAGGGACATTTGCAACGGAGAGAGCTTTTAAGTTAAGCCTGGCGGCTCCGCCATTTGACTCATTCTGCAGACATTTTTACATGATTCAGCAGAAAACAAAACACCACAATCTTCTAAATATCAGTCACCAGCAGGATTTAGGAACAAGTGCGAATATCTTGAAGATCTTGGTTGTGTGCTACAAAAGGTGATTTCTAAGACTACTCTGCCTAGGTGCACAACGCAGACTGTTTTAAAGACTCCTGCTGCTGATTACAAGGTATATAGAATATAACTGCTCATAATTTGATTTCTCTTTTGTGGCATTGAAAGCCAAAGGGTGCAAGCATGCAAACTGTGGGCTGCAATTTGCATGCTTGGGTCTTTGCTACCTAAGCCTACCGAAGTCTTAATTTCTCTACTGCTTCTCCTGATCAACAAGGACCTAGCAGAGATCCTTTGCTCTCAGAAAGAAGCTGAATTAAAAAGAACGAGCTTTTGCAAAACAGAAGGCTTTTCAGTGGCTTTGTAATGGCAGGTTAAGGAAAGAAAAACACAGTAAGTCAAAGAAAGGTAATGACTCTTACAAGACAAACTTATTTATTTGTTTGTTTGTTTAGCATATGGCATAGAGCAGTTAATAACAGTAATAACATTATATAGAAGGACAACATAATACCATGATACGTGTATGACAGAAATATGCAGTCAATTTTGTAAGCTTTGAGGAATCCAAGAAGTTATCTATCAGTTATAGGTTTATATTTTAAAGTATGTTCATTCATAAGAATAAAATAAGTGTTCTTTATATTACTATCTAGGCCATTTGTCCAATTAAGTACATGGTAGTTGGAGAAAGTCTGCTATTCCTCCTGCCCAGTCATGACTGACTCTTAAAGATGCGGTGCTCAGCTCCATTGCTCAGCTGAAGGAGCCTTTATCGTCCAAAGACATTTTCCATGATCATGTGACCAGCAAAACTATATGCCAAGGTACACAGAATGCTATTTCCTTCCCACCGAAAATGGTACCTATTTATCTACTCACATTAGCAAACTGCTTTCAAACTGCTAGGTGGGCAGAAGCTGAAACAAGTAATGGGAGCTCACCCCGTCATGCAGTACGGAGAAAAGCAACCTAGAACTAAGAAGAAACTTCTCAGGGGCTGCCCCAAAGAAGAGGGAGCCAAGCTATTCTCCAAAGGACCTGAAGGCAGGACTAGAAGCAATGGATGGAAACTAATCAAGGAGAGAAGCAACCTAGAACTAAGGAGAAACTTCCTGACAGTCAGAACAACTAACCAGTGGAACAACCTGCCTCCAGAAGTGGTGAATGCTCCAACACTGGAAGTTTTTAAGAAGAGACTGGAAAGCCATTTGTCTGAAATGGTATAGGGTTTCCTGCCTTAGCAGGGGGTTGGACTAGATGACCTTCAAGGTCCCTTCCAATATTATTATTATTGTTGTTGTTGTTGTTATAATACTCAGGTCGTGAACGTGGGCTGTCAGCTTTCTAGCTGATAAGCTTAGCATGGCAGCTAGTCACTATGTGATCCAGTGTCTGATGAGGAACACCATGATCACATTCAGGGGAGATCTTCTGCCCCATTGAAACAGAGAGTCTGGGCAGATGTCACGCCAGTGCAAATACTGTTCCAAGTTTCCCAGCCCTGGCAGGTAGCATCAAAACCCGCTAATTTTTTGCGTTGGTTCAGATGTATTTTTTTCTGGAATCTGGACATTTGATAGTCTGGTTGACTTTCCACTGGAATTTTACATCAACATTATCATTACACAGCTACTGTGCCAGTATCAGGTCTGTGTTTGTATGTGTGTGTGTGTGTGTATGTGTGTGTGTGTGTTTTCCTGGATTTAAGCCTTCAACTTGATAAGTATGGCATATCAGTGTTGTACTACAGTTGTGGGTTACTGATAATTTTTTGGTACACTTTGAGAAGTGTGTTTTGTCATTGTAAGACTGGTGGGGATAATATGGCTCAGGACAGGAGCCAGCAGGTTGGGATGGTCTCAATGCATCCACTTTTCTCCTCCTTGTATCACTCAGTCTGGCATCCAATTTATTTTCATGACAGCTGTTCATCCAGACAGGGCCAACAATATGCAGCTCTAAAGGTAAAGGAAAGATATCTCTTGTCCAGTCGGGTCTGACTCGAGGGCACGCTGCTCATCTCTTCGTCTTGGCCTTGGGCAGTGATGGCGAACCTTTTAGAGATTGAGTGCCCAAAAACTGCTTACACCCCTGCCGCCCCCATTCCCCGCCCTGCCCCACTCCACCCTGCCCCCTGCTCTGCCCCACCCCACCCCACCCACCTGCAGGGCCACCCATTGTCTCCACAGCCCGCCGCAGATCGCCCAGGCAGCTCAGCAGCACCATGGAGGCTATGCCCTCCAGCCGCACCCCACAGCATCAACTGCGCATGCTGGGGCGCGAGGGCAGAGTCTTGTCCCTACTACCCAGCTGCCATATCCTTGGCTGTGCCGCTCTGTGTGGGCCACGCACAGGGATGACTCTCCTCTGGGGGGAACTGCTGGTGAGAAGGGGGCCGCAGGGGGAGGCAGGGCTGGGACGATGGCATGTGTGCCCACTGAGAGGGCTCTGAGTGCCGCCTCTGGCACACATTCCATAAGTTCACCACCACTGGCCTAGGGAGCCAGCATTGTCCAAACCCCTTTCTGTTGTCATGTGGCCATCATGACTATACACTGAGGCACATGGAATGCAATTACCTACCCCCACCCAAAGTGGTACCTATTTACCTACATGCCTGCTTTCAATCTGCTACAGTAGGTGGGCAGGAGCTGGGGCAAGCAATGCGAGCTCATCCCATCATCAGGCACTTGGGTCTCGGGCTGTTAGTTTTCCAACCTACAAGCTCAGCATCTTTAACCAGTGAGCCATCGTGCCCCCTCATTCAGCTGTGGAACGCATCAATCCCAGCGCTGAAGTTCTGGGTGTAGCAGCAGAGACTCGCCACTCAGTTCCACAAAATTTAATGAGTACGTTATTTCTAGATATTATTATTTTTTTGCCACAATATTCTCTATGCGCTTCTTGTTCGATCCAGAATTATGCCAAGGAATTTTGGAAAGGGGTGATAAGGCAGCGGGCTGTTATTGAAGTATTCATTCAGGACTTCCTTTTGCTTGTTTATTATTAAGGTGGAAATTCATTGTTTCTGTTTTGCTCATGTTTAGGGTGAAACTCCAGTTGGTAAATAGCTTTCCCAGGTCATTCACGTAAGGGAATTTCCGTCCCTTGGTATCTGGCATGTCAGATATGTATAGACTGAACAACAAGGAAGCCGACACAGAGCTTTGTGTTAGGCCGTTATTCAACTTTCTCCCTTTGCTTTTTTATTTATTTTTTTATTTATTTATTTTAATTCCATTTATATCCCGCCCTTCTCCGAAGACTCAGGGCGGCTTACAAGCTTAGCAGTAGCCTTCATTCTATGTATATGCCTGCTTATTAGGGCTTTCACACATACCCCAAGCGGCATTATTACAAAGTCAGCTTAATTGCCCCCAACAATCTGGGTCCTCATTTTACCTACCTCGGAAGGATGGGAGGCTGAGTCAACCTTGAGCCTGGTGGGACTCGAACCTGCACTAATTGCAGGCAGCTGGTGTTACTTAAGGAGGCATTAGCCCACTGTGCCACCAAGGCTTTCCCCCTCTCCCATTATTATTTGAAAAGCCCTGTTGCTCAGCATATTATTAATAAGGTGGATAATGTTTTGACATGGGATGATCAGTTGTAGTTTATATAACAAGCCTTCCTTCCAGACTGTGTTACACACCACATTCAGGTCCACAAAAACTGAGATGTTTTTAAGGGCTTGTTGGAATCCTACTTTGATGTGACTTGTTAGGCTCAGCACCTGGTCTTTGCAGCTTCAGTTGTGTCAAACTCCTGCTTCTTCCACAGGAACTATATTGAATTACAAGGCTGATCCTGTTTAGAAGTAATCTTTCTAAGAGTCTATAGCTTAAAGGAGCTATTTGGCAATAGATTTTATACCCCGTTACTTGGTTCGAAGTAAATGCAGTTAGGAATGCATGTTGCTTGGAACTTACCTATACTTGAGTGGGTAGAGAGACATTGACTTCAGAAAGATTACAGGCATGGAGATGAATATGTGTGTGTGTATTTGTGTTTCTGTGTTATTTCTTTTTTCAGGTCAAGCGACCTTCAGGCCACCATGCTTGCTGTGACCTTCATAAAAATAATAAAATGCACCAAAGTTGGAACAATACTTGTAAAGCTCTTTTGATAGCTGAAAGTCCTGGGAGGTGATCCTTGACTCCCAAGGGAGAAGTGAAAAAACAAAAAAAACCAGTCCATTTTTATATTAAGAAATTATAACTGTTCCAATCGGTTTGCACTAAACTGCTCTATAGCCCTTGGGCATATGGTCCTATTGAAAACCGACTTCTAGAATGAAACATGGATGACTTTTCAGGCTGGCCTTGCTTCAGGAAGGCAAGCAGAGTGATCCTTAAACCACACAAACCGGGCAGCTTCAGAGGAAGAAATCTAATAATTACCTTTCCCCTCATTTCCTTTTTGGATTACTGGTTTTGCCATGTGACTCCCTTCACTATGCCAGGACAAGCTAATTGCAAGCTAATTACAACGTCTTGTGAAAACATGATGTAAAAAACTTGCTGGGCTGACATCCCTGAAAAAAGAAGTTCTTATGCCAAAAGACAGTCGTAGCTTCCTTTAACTGGGAAGAAAGTGGTAGGATGATCAGTTGTGGAGGGGAGAGGCAAGGATTTGGTTCCTGGAACAAACCCCACACTGGTTTGTTTGTTTTTGCTTTTAATGAGATCAAAACTGCCTCTTTGTACATGTCAAAAGCAAGACCAGCCACAGAGGGCTAATCCTGTCTGCTGCCAACACTTCAATGCGACCACTGATCAACAGCCTGTAGCTCTGAAGGACTATTACAGGCATGATGTTTATTCTTTATAAAATGGGGTAAAAAGTATGATCGTATCAGAATAAGGAGGATGTGGTTGTTCACTTAATCTCTGATGCCTTTATAACTTTTCTTTCCAGAAATATTATTTTATATACTTGCTTCCATTGTAGCTGTTTCTGTGAAAAGAATTCCGGCAATGCAATAGGCCGCTTTTAGACAGAGCGAGATGCCTTGAGCTGAAACTTCAATTAGTTCACTATCCCAAAACTCCCAAGTTATGGAACATTACTTCCTAACCACCAGAGGTCAAATGCAATATATAAAGCTATCAACATTAATCTTGATTAAGTTGCATTATTCTGTGCTTTTTTATTTTATTTTGCTCATTAAAAACCAGCAAGATCCTCAACAGTGTTGGTTTGACTTTCACAGAACTTCCATGGTGAGTTTATCCAGGTGGAAAGTTTGTTTGCATGAGGGAAGAATGTTGGGATGGCATCCACTTGGACTTGCATTCAAACAGAACAGCAGTTTTAAATCTCAAAATGTTAATTAAAATCCAGTATAAATTCCCACACGGACTGTGCTTGTGTCTTGTGTCAGGCACAAAAGACCAGGTCTAGATGTGAAGGATTAGTTTAACCGAATTATTGCTAAACACGTCTTTACTGGAATCTACTCAGCTAATGGTTGGCTGGTTAGAGTTAGATAAAGGTCAACAGGACTTAACAGGGATTGGACTTGATTTGCTTGTGGCTACATAGGGGTTCTAGGCTAATTACCCTCTTCACTCTGTTCCTCAAGTTCTCCCACCTCTTCTCCTACAGCGGGGATGTCAAACTCACAACGTCACATGGTGTGTCGCAATGTAGCACAACTTTTTTTCCCTTTGCCAGCAATAGGGTGCGCACGGTTTCGCCATGATGCATCTGGCCTGTGGGCCGGCAATTTGACACCCCTGTTCCCATGTATTGTTACAGGGAGCCATATTTGGATAAAATTGTCCATTCCAGGATGCTTATCAACAATTTGGAGTTCTCGATCGAAGTAGAGCAGGTGTGTCAAACTCGTGACATCACATGACATCACATGATGTATCGTGACTTTTTTCCCATTGCTGGCAATGGGGTGGGCGCGGTTTTGTCGTGACGCATCCTGCCCGTGGGCCGGCAGTTTGACATGCCTGAAGTAGAGAAACGGAATTCACTCCTAGTTAGTTTGGTGAACTATCTATTTATTAGATGGATGAAACTGTTCAATTCTGAAATTTGGGGAATAGTCTAGGGATGATCTGGGAATGCTAGAATGTTCCAATCTCTAACTCTATGCTAACCTGTATATGGGGCATCTCGGGCTACTTCATGAAATTGCTCTTACAATGGCCTGGTTCAAGGAGAAGAAACAGATCAAAGCATTTTGCATAGCCTTATATTGTGTCCTCTATTTCTCTACCCACTTGTGTTTTAAAATATGAGATGAAAATCTCCTTTGCATCAGTCTTGTAAAGGTAAAGGTAAAGGTTCCCGCGCACATGTGTGCTAGTTGTTTCCGACTCTAGGAGCTGGTGCTCATCTCCGTTTCAAAGCCGAAGAGCCAGCGCTTGTCCGAGGACGTCTCCGTGGTCATGTGGCCAGCATGACTAGACGCCAAAGGTGCACGGAATGCTGTTACCTTCCCACCAGAGTGGTCCCTATTTTTCTACTTGCATTTTTACGTGCTTTCGAACTGCTAGGTTGGCAGAAGCTGGGACGAGTAACCAGCGCTCACTCTGTTACGCGGCACTCGGGATTCAACCCGCCAAACTGCCGACCTTCTGATCAGTCTTGATTCTTGGTAATTCCTGGATATGTCTCTGTAGTTTCCTTGGTAGGACTATGGAAGTGGTTTGCCATGGTGTTATTCTGGGATTTACAGTATTTACCTATTATTGTCAACCCTGGGATTCCCTGGAGGTCTGTTATTTCCAGTGCTTTTTTTGTAAAAGAAAAAGGTGCCGGAACTCACACATTGTCATACAACCCACCTTGCCTACCCTACAAGTTTCCATCCAAAAAAGGTGCCGGAACTCCATTCTGAGCATTCTATGACAAAAAAAAGCCCTGGTTATTCCTATTCTAATCAGGCACAGGCTGTTGAGGTTCCAAGTTCAGAAAAAATTGAACCGATGCTGGCCTTTGTCAAGGCTACAATTGTATTAGGCCCACAAATTCTCTAGCTCGTTTTATTTTTAAGGCTGTGCGTGAGCAATCTGTCCATGATGAAAGCTGCTGTGCTCTCTGAATGTTTGCTTGCAAATGTTTCATGACCCAACTACAGTAGGTAACTTCATCAGTGCTAGAAGGGAATGAGCTTTGCTCTCTGTTTATATATTAGTGGTTTGCTGTCAGTGTTGGTGGGAATGTTCTCACTGGTTCCTTGATTGGGGAATTGTTTATTGTTTCATTGCTGGTTTGGTATTAATCCTGATGTTAATCCTTGTTTGTCAGGATGTTGATTGCTGAGAGCAGCCCAACTCCCTTCTAGCACTGAAGATCTAAATCCAATTGGGTAATGAAATGTCTACAAGAAAACAACCAAGCCCACAAGGAAGAGGGGGGTCACTTTGTTCACCAGAGCACCAGAGGGAAGGATGAGAAACAATGGTTGGAAACTAATGAAAGAGAGAAGTAACCTGGTATTACAGAGAAACTTCCTGACGGTGAGGACAATCAACCAGTGGAACATCTTGCCTCCAGAAATCATGGGTGTTCCATCACTGGAGATTTTTAAGAAGAGACTAGACAATCACCTGTCTGATATGGTATAGGTTCTCCTGCTTGAGCATGGGGCTGAACTAGAAGACCTCCAAGGTCCCTTCCAGCTCTACTCTACTCTACTCTACTCTACTCTACTCTACTCTACTCTACTCTACTCTACTCTACTCTACTCTACTCTACTCTATTCTACACCAAGGACCCCACAAACAGCAAGATTCCATAACCCAGAGTGAAAGGTTTTGTTATTAGAGTTTGTGGAAGTGGATAAAAGTTTACAATTACTCATTGGGAATAACTTCCCTTTCCTTCATTATCAGGAAAATTGTTACACTGTTCATCAAACAATTGTTAGCAAAGGAATTTAGAAGTCCTTGCCCAAATGAATTCAGACATAAACTGGGTGTTTTATTGAAAGTGAGCAATTGTAGCAATGTATGAATGAAGACTTGGAGAGAATCTTCTCTTCTGTTGTCAAGACCTTGACAATGCAACACATCTGAACAGCGCATGTATCTAAGTAATGCTGAGGTCTATAGGTGTGTATTTGTAAATTAACCAATAATGGATCAGCACACTCATCTTTTTTTCCTCCAAGCAAGAGCCTTGGTGGAGCAGTGGGCTAATGCCTCCTTAAGTAACACCAGCTGCCTGCAATTAGTGCAGGTTCGAGTCCCACCAGGCTCAAGGTTGACTCAGCCTTCCATCCTTCCGAGGTAGGTAAAATGAGGACCCAGATTGTTGGGGGCAATTAAGCTGACTTTGTAATAATGCCGCTTGGGGTGTGTGTGAAAGCCCTAATAAGCAGGCATATACATAGAATGAAGGCTACTGCTAAGCTTGTAAGCCGCCCTGAGTCTTCGGAGAAGGGCGGGATATAAATGGAATTAAAATAAATAAATAAATAAATAAATAAATAAATATTTCAGTGAAGATTGTGGCTACAATCTTGCCCCCATTATTGTCGGTTTGTTTTTATACAGAAATCTTTAATGGAAAGAGCTGAACATGCTTTCTATTTACGGTCAGGTCTGAAATCTTACTTTCTGTTTTGAGTACAGATTTTATTATACTTTTAAAAATGGATGGTAGGCAATTTTTAAAATGCAAATAGAGGCAAGAGTAGCTCAGATCCACCATGTATCAAGCTGGCGGCTTTTGCAGTTAAGGTCCATTCTTGTATGCACAGCCTTCCTGTTTGTTATGTGCCAACCAGTCTGATCTCTAAATACAAAATGCAAAGCTTTTTATTATGTGGCCTTCTTTGTTTGATCTGTTGTATGCAAATTGGTTCTGTGGAAGCCAAATGCCACCTTAATTAGAAAAAAGGAACCTGAAACGCCCATTAGCTACTTCAAACAGTGTGCAGATTCGATTGCGTCTATTCTTAACTCTATTATTAATGCATATATTAATTTATCTATAGTATTTCAGTGTGAAAATGTAGATCAAAATAGGAGAAGAATATTCTTTTCTGAGAATAGCAATGAATATCAGAGCTTTTAGAAGAGAGGGCTGTTTTCATTTTGTGGCAGCTAGTAATGTTTTGCAGTTCTGGGCAATAGTATGGAATTAAGAAGATTATTGAATTGTCAACATAGACCGGGACAGAAATATGTTATTATTTAACGTGTGTGTGTGTGTGTGTGTGTATGTGTGTGTGTGTGTGTGAAGCTTAGGTTTTCCTGGGAACTGAACCAGCAAAGATAAAAATAAACACGGCTCTTGTTTAATTTAAAAAACGTAAAAGAAAAATTAATTATCAACTATTTAAAATTGGATTCTTACGTGTGAGAATTCCTTTCTCTTTTTATTTTGTGTTTGATCAAAGAAAAACTTTACGAAGTTATTATTGGGAAGAACTCTCTTCCTGGCTCTGTCTTCTGTTTCAACTTTTTTCTTTTCTTCTTGTGAGCTGTTATTAATTGATAGGTAAAAGATGCAAAGTGTTCCTATCAAAAAAAGATGCAAATGCATTATTATTTTAGGCCATTGGCAGCGATATACAGGCAGTCCTCAAGTTACGACCACAATTGAGCCCAAAATTTCTGTTGCAAAGTGAGATCGTTGTTAAGTGAGTTTTGCCTCATTTTATGACTTTTCTTGCCACATTTGTTAAGTGAATCACTGCAGTTATGTTAGTAACACAGTTGTTAAGTGAATATGGCTTCCCCATTGACTTTGCTTGTCAGAAGGTCACAAAAGGAGATCACATGATCCCAGGACACAGCAACCGTCATAAATACATGCCAGTTGCCAAGTATCCGAATTCTGATCATGTGATCATGGGATGTCGCAATGAAGATAGATAGAAAATATGCTTAAGATACAGGAGGATCTGGCCAGACTTGAACACTGGGCGCTATCTAACAAAATGAAATTCAATGGTGAAAAAAGTAAGGTTCTACACTTAGGCAAGAAAAACCATTTGGTATAGTTTAGGGATAGTTTAGGACATGTCAAACTCGTGATGTCACATGACATCGCGCGACACGTCAGAGCTTTTTCTCCGTTGCTGGCAATGGGGTGGGTGCGGTTTCCTGGTGATGCATCCGGCCCGCGGGCTGGCAGTTTGCTCAATAGTAGTAACTGTGAGAGGGATGTCGGAGTCCTAGTGGCCAATCACTTAAAAATGAGCCAGCAGTGTGCTGCAGCTGCCAAAAACCCCAACACAGTGCTAGGCTTCATTGACAGAGGGATAGAATCAAGATCACGTGAAGTATTAATACCACTTTAGAATAATTAATTAGTGGAACGACCTGCCTCCAGAAGTTGTGAATGCTCCAGCACTGGAAGTTTTTAAGAAGAGACTGCACAACCATTTGTCTGAAATGGTATAGAGTTTCCTGCCAGAGCAGTGGGTTGGATTAGATGACCTCCAAGGTCCCTTCCAACATCATCATCATCATCATCATCATCATCATCATCATCATCATCATCATCATTATTATTATTATTATTGATCGTAAGTATGAAAAATGGTCATAAGTCACTTTTTCAAGTGTTGTTGTAACTTCAAATGGACACTAAATGAATTTTTGCAAGTCAAGGACTGGTATTTCTTTTGAAAACAACAGGGAGGGTCTAATAGTATAAATGAAAGTATTGTGGATTTATTTGATTAACATTTTTTGACTGGATCAATAACCCACAGATGCTACCTTCTTCAGCATTAGTCAGTCTGAGCAGACCTGTGACAGTGTGTCTCTTCTTCTTTTTGGCTTTATTCCACTGCAGCACTTTCTAAATTAAAATCAGCAACAAATAAACTGGAGCATCTGTTTTTTGTTGTTGAATGCCTAGGGAGCTATCTTTATAATTTTCCCCAATGCCAGTGCACATCTTTTGCAGATGTTTGCAGTTTTGCCCTCCCTTTCCACATGTATTATCCACGCTGAGCTGAGGTTTGGCAGATTTAATTGCCAAATAAATATTAGACAGATTCCTTTTTCTCCCCAACTCTGAAATGTGGCAACAGACCAGAAAGTTGATATAACAGAATAACAGAGTTGAAGGGGACCTTGGAGGTCTTCTAGTCCAACCCCTGCTCACGCAGGAGAACCTATACCATTCCAGGCAAGTGGCTGTCCAATCTCTTCTTAAAAGCCTCCAGTGATGGAGCACCCACAACTTCTGGAGGCAAGGCGTTCCACTGGTTGATTGTTCTCACTGTCAGGAAATGTCTCCTTAGCTCTAGGTTGCTTTTCTCCTTGATCATATCCTATCCATTGTTTCTTGTCATGCCTTCAGGTACTTTCGAGAATAGGTTGACCCCTTAAAATGGCAGCCCCTCAAATATTGGAGCATTGCTATCATGTCACCTCTATTTCTTCTTTGCACTAGACTAGGTAAAGTAAAGGTAAAGGTTCCCCCGCACATGCGTGCTAGTCGTTTCCGACTCTAGGGGCCGGTGCTCATCTCCGTTTCAAAGCCGAAGAGCCAGCACTTCTCCAAGGACATCTCCGTGGTCATGTGGCCAGCATGACTAGATGCCAAAGGCGCACGGAACGCTGTTACCTTCCCACCACAGTGGTCCCTATTTTTCTACTTGCATTTTGACGTCCTTTCGAACTGCTAGGTTGGCAGAAGCTGGGACGAGTAACAGGCGCTCACTCTGTTACGCGGCACTCGGGATTCGACCCGCCAAACTGCCGACCTTCTGATCGACAAGCTCAGCGTCCTAACCCACTGAGCCACCGCGTCTCTTTAAGTGTTGAGGGAGATTCAAATAAGAAACTAATAGTATGAATTGCAACCACATGAAATTGGTTTCCTATTACTTTAAGGAGTCTTTGAAAAGTAAGAGGAACAGATAAATATAAAATCACACATACCTTTCCCAGGGAGACATACAGATTGATCGGCACTAAGTCGTAACAATACATGCTTACAGTAGCATGAATATTCACATTATTGTAGTTTGTAAATGTGGTTCCTTTCTGGGGAAAATCTGCACTCCATGGTGAGTTTAATATGTTCCATGATTTTAGCCATGCAGACCATGATTTTAATTCCATTACTTTTGGGTAGTGGAGGGAGTGTTCCACAAACTTCTTTGAACCACATTAAGTATTCTTGGGTTGGATGATAATAATGTATTATGAAAACCTAATTAATTATTGTGAGGAGGTGAGTGGGAAAAGAACGAAGGGCAATGGTTGAATGCCATTTTATATATTATTTACTCATTTTCATAATGTTAAAATAAAGTCAAATTCTTCAAAAAAACAACAACAACAACCTAGCCAGAACTCTTCAAACTTTCAAAAAAGAGGGTGCCAGGTCTTACTTGAAACTTTGCTTTAAGTCTTTTTCCTCCTTTAAGAGGGAGACAGAAAAGTTTTTCTATCTCAGCCTTTTCCGGCTTGCTTTTTTTCAGACTACAACAACTAGAATCCTCAACTGACTAAGAAATCAAGGATTTTTTCCCCTCCCACCAGGAACTAAGAACATGAAACAACTGTTCAGGATGTTCCAGACATTGCCCATCTTTTAAATTGGCAGGATCCAGAAAACAAAAGACTCTTGCAGAAAATTAAGTCATAGAAAAAGAGCCACTTTGGAGAGTCCAGGCTGATGCACTGTGGCAGAAAATGGAACATTCTAGAGAGAAGTAGCAAAAATACCATTGGTTTTTTCCCCCACATATTCCTAATCGAGCTGGATAAGGTTAACTGAAGACATTTTGGCTGCGATTTCTCTGCAGCTTATGATTTCTTTTGCTAATTTGAAGCATACTGCCTCTGCGACACTAATTTTAAGGGAGTACATTTAGAAATCTGTATAGTTAAGACCAATTTTTATCTCTTGATTTCATACACATAAATTATGAAAAACCTTCACAATTCAATAGCTCTGTTATTGAACTGGGTTATTAGCTGTTTGGATATTTTGCATTCAGAAACGCACAGATGATAGTTAGGATAGCAAATAAAACTTAAAGCCATAATTAATTGAACCCCCCCCCAAAAAAAATATATAACGATAAAAAACCCTCTTCCTAATTAAGAGAAATATATTTGCCTGCCATCCTAGTCTTACACGTTTTTGTAGGGAATTTCAAAACCTGGAAACCTCCTGAGAAACACTACTGCGTTTCTCACTTGATTACTTGCAAAACCCGGAGAAAGTCCATTTTTCCCATGTTTTAAACATTGGTCACCTCTGTTTCGTAAACCAAGTATCTGTAACTCTGGGTAAC
The DNA here is from genome assembly GCF_964194415.1 of Vipera berus. NCBI lineage: Eukaryota > Metazoa > Chordata > Lepidosauria > Squamata > Viperidae > Vipera > Vipera berus. The sequence continues at coordinate 96,379,040 of NC_138207.1, read as the reverse complement.
GCAAAGGAAGCTTCCAACAGAGGACCGGAAGCTTCACAGATCAGGAGGTGCAGGTCTGGCAGCTGCAAAAATGGAAACGATCGTTATATATAGAAACAAAGACACCGAGAAATCTTCTCTAGCATGTCAGTTTTTTGCAGCACCACCTTGTAGCTCTTTGCAAAGAATTTCCATTCTAGTATGTGATCCATCTCAAGCTTTGGTCTCTCTGGATATTTTCTTAAGTTTTTGCAATTAATCTTTTTTTTTTTGTGGTGGCGTGGAGTGTCCATTTTTGCTGTACACTACCTCCTTCCCCCCCCCCAAAAAAAACCTTGACATTTCAGGTCAATGACACCAGAGTACTTCATGAGTGGATTTATCTGTCTTGATCATATAAATGGACTACATTATTTTATCACCCTCGTTTTGCTTTTAGAGTGACTTAGGGAATATGACTAATGAACATTAGCCTTCTGCCAACAGTTATATTCCCAAGTAGACAATTTATTTATTTTTATTTATTTTTATTTTTATTCCATTTATATCCCGCCCTTCTCCGAAGACTCAGGGCGGCTTACAAGCTTAGCAGTAGCCTTCATTCTATGTATATGCCTGCTTATTAGGGCTTTCACATCCCCCCAAGCAGCATTATTACAAAGTCAGCTTATTGCCCCCAACAATCTGGGTCCTCATTTTACCTACCTCGGAAGGATGGAAGGCTGAGTCAACCTTGGGCCTGGTGGGATGCGAACCTGCACTAATTGCAGGTGTTACTTACTTTACTGCAAGGGTGCAGGCTGAGATCGGACCAACCTCACAATTTTAATTTCACTTGCTCCCTCATTCTTCCAGACATAAATTGGTCCATTTCTGTGCTTTGTGCTTTTTATAATACATTTTGCAACCAAACTTCTCTGCTATAGAAAGCCCTGCTCCGTTTTGTTTGGCGACGTGAAGAGATCATCGTGCTTTGTTCAGCAATGATGATTGAATGTGAATGTTCTTGTTTCTATGCATTTAATAAGGAATATACAGAGAAACACAATGATCACCACCCGTGGTGGGATTCGGCCAGTTCGCACCAGTTTGGCAGAACCGGCAGCTAATTTTTTTGTTGCTCAGGCCCAGAATGGACTTCCGGAAGCGGCATCCACACAGAGAACCAGTTGTTCACCTATTTGAATCCCACCACTGATCACCACAAATCCAATAGAGAACTCTTGATTGTCTCAGAATATTTGGGCAATGGCCAACCTCTACTTAAATTTTCAAAAAAAAAACAAAAAAAAACAAAAAACCTTCCTGGTTGGCTATAATTCTTAAAAAGAAAACCGGATTTGCCTCTCCTTATCTGTCATCAGTGTATCTCTTTCTTGTGATTAAGTCCCCTATTTTATGATTAAAAGTAAAGGCTTCGAAATGGGTTCTATTAGCTTGAATGTTATCACTGTGCAGAAACAGGAGCCTATTTAATCAGTCAAATTTGATGAACATGAAATTACACTCAGATGTCAAATGTTGGCATGTATCTGTGAGTACATGCTGGATTTGGTTTTGATGAGGAGCTGATTTCAATTTCACCCTTCAGCAAATGAAGAAAATCCAGCAACTGTGGAGTAAGACAGGACACCTTGCTGTTAAATGGGAATGATACAGGCATAGGGAAGAGAGATATAGTAACCAGGCCCTGATCTCAGGTATTTCATCCTTGTTCAGTTCATCTAGCTTTTCTGGGCAAGATTAAATATTATGTTGTGGTATCATCAGAGGAGGATTTCATTGTAAAGGAGTGAAAATGATACACATCCTTCCAAGAGATCCACTTCTAACTTTGTTTTTTTTTCCTCAACTTCTTCTCCAATAAATATTTCATCTACTGAATCCTCTAATTTCCCTGGAATGTCGCCTTCAGAGACTACGGCAACTGTAGCTTGAAAGGTGCTGTAAAGGTAAAGGTAAAGGTTCCCCCACACATGCGTGCTAGTCGTTTCCGACTCTAGGGGCTGGTGCTCATCTCCGTTTCAAAGCCGAAGAGCCAGCGCTTGTCCGAGGACGTCTCCGTGGTCATGTGGCCGGCATGACTAGATGCCAAAGGCGCACGGAACGCTGTTACCTTCCCACCGGAGTGGTCCCTATTTTTCTACTTGCATTTTTAGGTGCTTTCGAACTGCTAGGTTGGCAGAAGCTGGGACGAGTAACAGGCGCTCACTCTGCTACGCGGCACTCGGGATTCAACCTGCCAAACTGCCGACCTTCCGATCGACAAGCTCAGCGTCCTAACCCACTGAGCCACCGCGTCCCCTATGAAAGGTGCTGTAGGTGCACATTTTCCTTTGATCTATTTATCCTGTGAGCGGGTATGAAAGCTGCCCATCCATTTTCTTTCTTAGTTATGCTTGGGTTGGGTTCAACAAACAATTATTTTCTTCATTGGAAAGGTTGGCTGTGATAAACCTGTGGATTTCTGTCCTCGTGTTTCTGCTTTTCCTTGAGCTAACTTACTTCTTTATGCGCTCCTTTTCTTTAATCTTCTGGATGGACCTTCCTGTCACACGGACACAACATCTGACCATGTAGCAGTTGAAACAGGTTACTGTTCCAGAGAAAGGGAAGGCAGCTAATCACAAAATAGAGCCTTGGTGGAGCAGTGGGCTAATGCCTCCTTAAGTAACCCCAGCTGCCTGCCATTAGTGCAGGTTCGCATCCCACCAGGCTCAAGGTTGACTCAGCCTTCCATCCTTCCGAGGTAGGTAAAATGAGGACCCAGATTGTTGGGGGCAATTAAGCTGACTTTGTAATAATGCCGCTTGGGGTGTGTGTGAAAGCCCTAATAAGCAGGCATATACATAGAATGAAGGCTACTGCTAAGCTTGTAAGCCGCCCTGAGTCTTCGGAGAAGTGCGGGATACAAATGGAATTAAAATAAACAAAAAAAATAAATAAATAAAAATGTCTGCTGATGCGTTGTTCTTCTGGGCATAAATTTGTAGATGCGATGTACAGCTTCACTGGCATCGAAACAACTTGATACTGTTAGCAGGGGGTAATCAGACAATTATCAAAATATTCTCTCATTTGTAGTGTGCAGAAATCCTTTTCTCACCCAGTCATTTTAAAAACGATTGAACTTTCCCAAAAGCCAGAAGGGGAATAAGGAATTTGCCAAAAAGGATGTAATTCCAATGATGACAACTCTTAGGTGAGTGAATCAAATATTCTCCACTATAAAAGTTATTTCTGTAATTTCTTCCCTTATATTTCCTTGTTGCTAGTCCTCAAGATACTGTCAATCAGAATGAGTGAAGAAGAGTTACTTGTGCACCAATGGGTTCTGCAGATTTGTTGGCCATGGATCTGTGCTCTTTCCACCTAGCTGGTAATGACGCACGCCCTGATTACACACAATCACCTTAAATGGTTTGCTGCAGGTCAGTGGAGATAAGGAAGGTCCCAGAACCTCACTTGTGTTCTAGAACATAGAACGGAAAAAGGGCATTGAGTCTGAAGCTCATCTTAGTGAGTAACAGGTCCAGGTCTATCTACTTATGGAACATTGTCCAGTTTAAACTGTATGTCTGAATAGGTTGAGGGTGGGCAGTTCTAGCTGGCTGGGAAAAAAAGGCTAGGACGATGCAGGAACATGTGGGATCCTTTCCTTTTCTTGGTCCTGTAATCCTGTGACAATTTTTATTTGGTTATTTATTTGCGTTATCAAATTTAAAGTCCACCCATTTCGCTGGCAGAGTAACCCTGCGAAATTAATAGTGCAGGGTGAGGATTTTTTTTTTGTTTTGACCTGCTTTAAATTAAAATCTCAGTCTGTGTACGTGTGCAAATGCATGTGTATACAAATATAAATATGTATATAATTTATTCCTGCCTTGGATCAATTTAGCTCTGGCATACTTTCATCCCATTTTTAGCATCATTATGTATTTACAACAAAGTAAATGCCTCATGCAGCTTGTAATTAGTCATGTCACCAGGGGATTGGAAAATGTGGGGAAGCGTTGCCTCCAAACTGATTAAGAAAGAAGGGATTTAAAATTACAGGAAAGTGGCTTTGCATGTTGCTATTTCTGCTTTTGAGGCAGAAGCATTAAGTGAGCAGCAATCCTTGACAGACAGGAACATATCAAGATAGATTACCAAATATTTACTGAGTAACTCAAGGAGAACAGGAACTTCTTGCCTTTTTTTAAAAAAAAAAGTTGTATTAATACTCTGCCATCCAGATCTGACTGCTGAGGAATATTAATAAGTATGCTAACATTTGTTAAATGAAGAAACAAAAGCATAATCTGTGAAGCACATTTTGAAAAGTCAACAGCCAAAGAAGGCAGACATTGTCTCATACAAATAGGTACACTTAACGCTCAGAATGAAGCAGTACCGTATTTTCCAGCGTATAAGACGACTGGGCATATAAGATAACCCCCTACATTTCCTGTTAAATTATAGGGTTTGGGCTATACTCGCTGTATAAGACTACCCCTCTTCCAACGCACACCAAATAAAAATTAAAAAACATCAGATTTGATTTTAATATGGTAATTTTAATTCAAATGCTTATGACATTCAGGTACTTAGTAGGAAAACTGTCACTTATAAACATAAGGCTGTTTGTCATCAAACATGTAAACATAAAACAGTGCAAGTGGATTAAACTTTTCCTAATTCACTCTAAAGCTTTCCCAAATGGGAGATACGCTCCAGGTTTTCCAGCCAGCCCGCCCAGTTCCTGAGTCAAATGTGTCCTTAGAGCTAAGCAGCTGCTCTGGCTGCTGCATTCCCCACCTGCCTTTCAAGTTGGGATAGACTGCTGCTGCTCTTCAACTTTAGAAGGAAAGATGCCCAGACCCCAGCCTGTAAAAAATCACAGACTGCAGTTTCTTCTCCAATTGGTCCCGCTTTCCCTGCGCAGACCAAATGGGAGATCCGCTCCACGTTTTCCAGCCAGCCCTGTCCCTAAAGTTTCAGCACCCGCGTATAAGACGACCCCTGACTTTTGAGAAGATTTTCATGGGTTAAAAAGTCATCTTATATGCCAGAAAATATGGTAATTAAAAATAGACTGAACTATGCAAAGCCTTGTACAACCCAGGTCTGTTTTCTAAATTGCCAGGAACGTTGAGAAATATTTAAGATGGATACACTGGCAAAATTCACTCTTAATGCGTAAAGGATGGTGAGGCTGACGGAAGAGATAATGCCTTGTCTTCCCATTTACGGTTCATTACACTGAAAATTGTATGTCTAGGGAATTCTAGTCAAGTTTGGATTTCCTCTTATTCTGACAAAGATTTTGTTGAATTTGTTGTTGAGTACAGAATAAAAACATCTTTCATAACGATTTCATGAAGCTCTGTAGGACAGTTGAATCAACTTTACCGATATTTTATTGTGCTGAAGAATATATGCTTACAAACTTTTCCAAAAGTTGCCAAAGGAGAATTTCAGCCAGCTACTCAGGAAAAAATAGTTATATTGAGGATAGAGATGAGATCTTTGATGAATTAGTCAAATTGTTAAAAACAGGAATTTAGAGAATGTACACTTTCTGTCATTTATGTATTTTGCAGTCTGTTTACTCTTATTTACTCTGGAAAACTTCCTCATGAACTAACAGTCCCACAAAAAGAAATTTGGGCAGGAGAAGTTACCCAACTTTCAGAAACCTACAAATTGGGTTTCTGAAAGAGAAATAATGGGATATTTTGTTATTATGTTTAATTTGAAGCACTATCTTCAAAGTAAAGGAACTTTATTGGATTGTAGTCAGCTCTCAGTTGAGTCGGAATTGTCACCTTATTTCAGTTATGAAAATTTTGTTGCAAAAAAATATGATTTTTTTATTTAAATAAATACCTTGCCTATTTCTGGACTCTGTAAGTGGAAGAGATGGAGATATTGGGGTCTCTTCACCTTTTTTGCGAGCCAGACTATGATTTTGTCAAGGAATTCTCAGATACCATGTTTTATTCCATGAATAGATAGATCTGAATCGGAGCTTAACTGTTCTACTGTTCAGAAACCTTGTCAATTTGAGAGTGCCAAAGCTACTCATCTGTCAAACTCCTATTAAGAACTGTCAATCTCTTCCTTGTATTCTAGGATAATGGCTGTGAGAAAAGATCTGAAGATTATTTTAAGATGATCTTGCCGCTACACTGAGGTTTAGATCCACCAATGCTGATTCCCAGGGTCTTGTCTATCCTTTATGGAGCAGTCAAAGCCACAAAAACTTGTGAAGGCAATTATGTACAGAGAATTTCCTGAATGGCCTTCTGCAAATCCATTGCCAGAAAGTAATAGGGGGATTTGATTTGGAGGTAGTTTGGTGGAGTTGATAAAACACACACACAGACACACACAGACACACACACACACACACACACACAAACACAAATGTGATATATCTGGAGAGAAATGAAAATGTTCTTTATCCTTTGAGAAGGTAGTTACAGAACATTTGGGTAGAGCATGTTCAATGAAATCTGAAGGAAGAAAAAAAGGTAGAGCTCCATTATAAAAAAAATATGAAAAGAGCTTCTGGTGTTATTACTTTACTTCAGTTAATTTCTCTAGCTAGTTATTACTATAACAATGATATTCACTCCTTAGCTCTTTTAGAAAAACACACTGCCTGAAAAAAAAAGTTTAAGGTCTTCCTTTGTTCCTCAGCAGCTAGGTAGGAATTCTCAAAATTATGCTCATTTGCCACTGCGAGACAAATGTTAGAAAGAATGGGAAAATGTGCCAATGGGGTTTAGCTATGCTGAGGTAATAATACCATAAATAAGAGAATCAATCTTGCCCTTGACAAATTTCCATGAAAAATATCTGAAAGAAATCAATGTTCATTGCAATGTGATAATTGTGAAGCATTTAGCTGTGTTTTACTGCGAGTTTCTTTCAACTCTCCTTTAATATTTCCTTTTCAGTCCCTCTTTCAAAATAAAATTGGTCAAAATTATAGCAAATGGGTATATTGGGGTAACTTCATGTATCAACAGAATCAACAACATGCCTGAACAATTTATTTTGGTTAAAGGTAGCTTCTTTGAGAAGTTAACTTCTTTAAAGACATGCTATTCATAAAGGGTATTTTCCTCAAAATATCCAGTGGAAATTTATGAAAAATTCAACATATCCCATTCTCTCTCATCCAAAGCTAATTAATGCAGAAGGCTGTTGAAGTTTCACTGATTTTCAAGATGATTCAAGTGAATTATAGTATTCATTTTGTTCTCTATCATGTTTAGGATTAAAAAACCTAAAGACATAAGTTAAGCATTTGGGGGGATGGAATGGAGAAGTTGGCTCATGGCAAACAGTTCTATTTTTCACCTCAGGTAAAAAGTTTGAGCCAGTACATCTTGAATCAGGTTAAACTTTATGATTTTATAACTTTATGACTTTATAACACTTAGTGAAAAGTTGGAAAAAGATATGTGATTTCAAAAATGTTTGTTCGAGTGGAGAATCAAATCTGGTTTTGTCTTCTTGCCATTAATTCCTACAGTGGAAGAGTAGATAACAAAGATGATGGAATTAGTAGAGATTGTGGGACTGACTGCTTTAATTAAAGGGAAGAATTTATCTAGTTTTGTGATACCAATAAAGGAGAAAGCTTGCACTGATGTATGTTACCTAGTTTTGGTAACATCTTGCAAGAAAACAGCCAAGCTCAGAGAGCATCAAGACCCCTTCATCTAGTTTTGTTTTTATTCGGAAATTGCTCCTGGACTTTCTGCTCAAAACTGGGGGGGGGAGGAAACTTTTTGATTTTAGATTTTGATGATTGTTGTTGTTGTTAGCTGCAAAGTCATGTCCGACCCATCACGACCCTATGGACAACGTTCCTCCAGGCCTTCCTGTCCTCTACCATCTTCTGGAGTCCATTTAAGCTCACGCCTACTGCTTCAGTGACTCCATCCAGACACCTCATTCTCTGTCGTCTCCTTCTTCTCTTGCCCTCCATCTTTCCCAGCATTAGGCTCTTATCCTGTGAATCCTTCCTTCCTTCTCATTAGATGGCCAAAGTATTTTTTTAAAAATTCCATTTATATCCCGCCCTTCTCCGAAGACTCAGGGCTGCTTACAAGCTTAGCAGTAGCCTTCATTCTATGTATATGCCTGCTTATAGTTTGAACTTCAGGATCTGGCCTTCTAAAGAGCAGTCAGGGTTGATCTCCTCTAGGACTGACCGGTTTGATCGCCTTGCGGTCCAAGGGACTCGCAGGAGTCTTCTCCAGCACCAGAGTTCAAAGGCCTCAATTCTTTGGCGCTCAGCCTTTCTTATGGTCCAACTTTCACTGCCATACATTGCAACTGGGAAGACCATCGCCTTGACTATACGCACTTTTGTTGACAGGGTGATGTCTCTGCTTTTTAGTGTGCTGTCTAGATTTGTCATGGCTTTCCTCCTGAGGAGCAAGCATCTTTTTGATGATTAGAATGATTTTATTATTATAGAAATGGCTTCAAATGTTGTGAAATGTAAAGCCAAAGATCTGAGGTTACATTTTTTCCTGTTTTTTACTGCCCTGAAAAATGTCAGAAGTCGCCAATTTATTTTCTTTTTCTTTTTCAACTTTTTTTCTTTTTCTTAGTTTTCTAACTTTTTTCACCCTGTATTTATATTTTATAATAAAACTTAATAAAAAATATCCTGAAATTTTAAGGAGTAACAGATCCTCCAGGTCTCACATGTAGAGGGGGCCCAGAGATAGCACCAAGCACCTGATTTACTGCCCAGAGTAACTTGTTATGAGATGGGTGGCCACATAAATTTGATCAATAAATAATGTTTTTCAGATTAGCTTCCTCAATAGAGGAGGCAGAAAGGAGAACTTAGGAACCATCTGCATAAGTCTCTCTCTTCTCTTTTCACCAACACCTCCCGATACCACATGCTATTTGAATAAAGGAAGCTGCACAACCGAAGGAAGAGGAAAGATGCTCTGTGTCCAGTTCCAGCTGAGAAGCCCAACGAAGCAATGGTCAAGAAATGCTTGGCCGATGCAAGGAAAGGAAGAGGAGGAAAGTGAAGAAAGAAAGAATCTACAGCACAGGAATCTGTTATTTTTGCCTTCGGTAGACAACAAGGAAACTTGACAGACAATCAAGGTTGACAGACAAAAAATAAATAGCCAAGAGGTTAGGCTAAATATAAGCAGCCGAGGTAGCCTCTAGAGATTGGATAGCAAAGATGCGGATGGTAAATATCTATATTTTGTGAAGCAACTGTTTGTGATGGAATTTTTAGCGGTAGCCTCAGGCCTTCTGAATATTAAGGGAAAGACAGGTGATAAGTGTTGTAGCTTCTTGTTCCTCCCTTTCTGTTGTGGTAGGAGGTAATCATGCATGACAGTGCTGGTTTCGATAAAATGATTCCTCTACTGGATTCAGGAATGACCCTATTATACAGACTTTTTAAAAGTTAGCTGCATTTATCCAAGAATGTTGATTTGGAAAATTCAAATACCTTGGTGGAGCAGTGGGCTAATGCCTCCTTAAGTAACACCAGCTGCCTGCAATTAGTGCAGGTTCGAGTCCCACCAGGCTCAAGGTGGACTCAGCCTTCCATCCTTCCCAGGTAGGTAAAATGAGGACCCAGATTGTTGGGGGCAATTAAGCTGACTTTGTAATAATGCCGCTTGGGGGGTGTATGAAAGCCCTAATAAGCAGGCATATACATAGAATGAAGGCTACTGCTAAGCTTGTAAGCCGCCCTGAGTCTTCGGAGAAGGGCGGGATATAAATGGAATTAAAATAAATAAAAAATAAAAATAAATAATCCAAGATAGAATATGACTTGCAATGGCAAGATATTGAACAAGGAAGCACAAGTATTAAGTATAGCACTGGAATAGCTTGAAAGGTTGTAGCCACCTGTGTTCCAAATTCATAAACAAATTCATAAAGCCTTGGTGGAGCAGTGGGCTAATGCCTCCTTAAGTAACACCAGCTGCCTGCAATGAGTGCAGGTTCGCATCCCACCAGGCTCAAGGTTGACTCAGCCTTCCATCCTTCCGAGGTAGGTAAAATGAGGACCCAGATTGTTGGGGGCAATTAAGCTGACTTTGTAATAATGCCGCTTGGGGGGGCAAAAGCCCTAATAAGCAGGCATATACATAGAATGAAGGCTATTGCTAAGCACATTGTGCTTTAGATTGTAAGCTGCCCTGAGTCTTCGGAGAAAGGCGGGATATAAATGGGATTAAAATAAAATAAATAAAATAAATACATCTGGTGGATGGTCAACATGCTTTCCTATTCTTTTCCCTTTTTAATGTTTTAACTTTTTTTTTTAAAAAAAAATAATTAATTAATTTTTAATTGATTTTTAATTCAACAACTCCAGGGCAGCAAATTAAAAATAACAACAAAAACATCCTCCTCAACAATAGCAACAAAGAAAAGAACAACTTAAAAACATAAAAGACCTAGTGCCACACACATTTCCACGTGAACAACTTCTTAAAATTGGCGATAGTTTCCCTCCAGAGTTAAGCACAAGCTGTAGACTGATAAGCATATTAAGAAAGAAAAAAGGCATAAGCATAGTAAGAATGACCTCATGATTTTGGACCTCATAGCTCAAAAGTTCCCATTTGCCTCTTTGTTGTCAAAAAGCTAATTAAGAATTACCAGTCAATGGGTATCGTACCAAATGCGCATGTCTTTAACACATAATCGTTAACCTACAGTCATGTTAACAATGACACATTATTCTCTATCAGGCCCACCACAATACACACTCAGTGTTTTAAGAGACATAGAGAGGTGAAATCAGCTTCAAGAAAGGGAAGGAGATAACCTGTACATTTCTTGCTCTGTGTTGAATTTCACAATGTAGATTTTTTTAGAATGGATAACATATCATCCTTGATTGATTGGAAACATTGTCAAAGTTTTGGACCGATTATGACTTCCAGTTTCAATAATCATGCTGGAGGCAACGTGCTGGAGACAACCAATTTGCTACCAATCATACTGAAGCATTTTTTAGCTGAAAAATTACACAGAATTTCAGCCAATACGAGGTTTCCTCATATTGCCTTTTCCTAAGGCAACTATTGAAAATCAATAAGCAGATACTGGTTTTGTGGAATTCATGACAAAGAGACAGGTAGCAATGAAGTGGAAATTATGCTAAATATGCTACTGTTAATATTAGCAAGAAAATGTTAATATGTATTTTAAAACATAATGTGCTCTTCAAACTTGTTATATATTGAACAAGAGAGGAACAGTAATTTAAATTAATTCCACATCTGTGAAATGCAGAATATACAATAGCAATTGCAATTGTTTTGTTTTTTTAAAGTGTTGCCAACTGAAGGTTAAAAATAGAAGAATAAGTGTTTCCTAATAAAGAGGAAGAGAATCAATTTTATTTTCATGGCCTTTTGAAGAGGACAAGATGGTGGTCATACTCTGTTGGACAGGAGTTTTCTAAACAGCATTCAGCAAAATCTTGTCAGATTAATACTTGCCTCTTCCCCAGTTTGACATTTTAACTACTAAAAAGCAGTGAATGGAAGATGATACACACATGTTCAGCAAAGATGAACAGCTTGATCTAAACCAATTTTTAATCAATCGTTTGAGGAAGACCTGGGTCAGAAACTGATCTGATTGGGAGATGGTCATCAGTTCTCCCAAGAGGTTCAAAAGAAACAAGAAAATCTCAACATGTGTACAGTTGTTGTTGTTAGTTGTGAAGTCGTGTCCGACCCATCGCAACCCTATGGACAATGTTCCTCCAGGCCTTCCTGTCCTCTACCATCTTCTGGAGTCCATTTAAGCTCACGCCTACTGCTTCAGTGACTCCATCCAGCCACCTCATTCTCTGTCATCCCCTTCTTCTCTTTCCCTCAATCTTTCCCAGCATTAGGCTCTTATCCTGTGAATCCTTCCTTCTCATTAGGTGGCCAAAGTATTTGAGTTTTAGCTTCAGGATCTGGCCTTCTAAAGAGCAGTCAGGGTTGATCTCCTCTAGGACTGACCGGTTTGATCGCCTTGCAGTCCAAGGGACTCGCAGGAGTCTTCTCCAGCACCATAGTTCAAAGGCTTCAATTCTTTGGCGCTCAGCCTTTCTTATGGTCCAGCTTTCACTGCCATACATTGCAACTGGGAAGACCATAGCCTTGACTATACGCACTTTTGTTGACAGGGTGATGTCTCTGCTTTTTAGTGTGCTGTCTAGATTTGCCATGGCTTTCCTCCCAAGGAGCAAGCGTCTTTTAATTTCTTGGCTACAGTCCCCATCTGCAGTGATCTTGGAGCCCAGGAAAATAAAATCTGTCACTACCTCCATTTCTTCCCCATCTATTTGCCAGGAATTGAGAGGGCCAGATGCCATGATCTTGGTTTTCTTAATGTTTAGTTTTCAACCCAACTTTTGCACTCTCCTTCTTCACTGGCAACAAGAGGCTCTTTAGTTCCTCTTCACTTTCTGCCATTAAAGTGGTATCATCTGCATATCTTAGGTTGTTGATGTTTCTTCCGGCAATTTTAATTCCAACTTTTGATTCATCTAGCCCTGCCTGTACAGTAGCCCTGTGCTTTTCCTTCCTTCCTTCCTCCTCCTCCTCCTCCTCCTCCTCCTCCTCCTCCTCCTCCTCCTCCTCCTCCTCCTAGCCAGGGAAAGAAGTACCTAGGTTGTGTGGGAATGACCTTGGGGAAAGGAAGGGGAGAGGTTGCCCAGGAAACAGATAAGAGAGGCAGGAGCCCCCAGTGGTTTAACGGTCAGGGAAAGAAACTAAGGAAGGATCTGCTGAAATGGATAAAGCAGTTCAAAGAGACAATGGGAGGCTTTGTACTTTCAGACTTGCAAGATGGATGACAGCCCTCACCGATAAACCAGACAGGAAGCCCAACCAGGTGAGTTCAATCTATTTTATTGTAGGGCTACGTTAACAGAATCTTTCAAGCATTTGATAATCTGATAATGACAATATACAATGGTAAAAGCCACAATGATATCATTCACAAAGTGATATCATCACTACAAGTCTTTCACACAAAGATGCAGCTGACATAAAGGACATAATTTATCATCTTGGGATGTAATGTCACTTGTTCCCTTCCCTTCCTTTCCCTTCTTCATCCCTTCCTTTCCTTTCCTTTCCTTTCCTTTCCTTTCCTTTCCTTTCCTTTCCTTTCCTTTCCTTTCCTTTCCTTTCCTTTCCTTTCCTTTCCTTTCCTTCCCTTCCCTTCCCTTCCCTTCCCTTCCCTTCCCTTCCCTTCATATTACCAAATGAAAGTAAGATAATTTGGTTTATAGAACAAAACCAATAAGCACTCAGAGATTCATAGTTTAGGATTCTTAACAGAGATTTTGGTCTCCTTCAAAGGAATCTTGGTCATTTTTTTCCCCAGACTTAAACAAGGATAGGATGCAGTTCCATGCTACCTGCTTAAGAGGCGTTTCAGCTTACATACTTTATTGTTAGCTTCTGTTAGTTGGTTTATTTATTTATTTAGCATATAGTGTTGGTACATGAAAGCCAGGAGTCTGCAGTGTTATTGCAGAGTAGCAGGTTGGTTGCCAAAGATTGCTAGTTCGTTCAGTTCATGCTCACATGCTAGCCAGGGTGCACCTGAATAGCGCACACAGAGAAGCTAACAGCATTCTGCGAGAATGTTGGCATCATCTGGGCCTTTTTCACCACTGGCTTTTTTTTTGCCTCGCATTTGGTCCAATCTGGCGCTGATTCATTTCTTGTTTTCCCTTAAGTCCCACTTGGGATAGTACCCATTTATCTACTTGCATTCTGTACTCTTTTGAATGGTTAGGTTGGCAAAAGCTGAGGAAAGTGTGAGGAACTTACACCATCACATGGTTTGTAGGACTTGAACTGCTGGAGTGCAGAGAGATGACCTTCTGCCATTGACAAATCCAGCATCTATAACCTGTTGAGCCACCACATCTCTGTTAATTGGTCATAAATGGAGATCACCAGGGCTTTTTTTGTCACAGAACGCTCAGAACGGAGTCCCGGCACCTTTTTTGGATGGAACCTTGTAGGGTAGGCAAAGTGGGTTGTATGACATGTGTGAGTTCTGGCACCTTTTTCTTTTACAAAAAAAACCACTGGAGATTACTATATGTAGATTTACTAAACTATCTTTAGCCACTGTAGTAACTCCATATCTGAGTTGGGACAGCGGAGGTTCAGATTTTTGTGCCTCCTTATATCTAATTGTAAAAAGGGACGTGGTGGCTCAGTGGGTGAGGACGCTGAGCTTGTCGATCAGAAGGTCAGCAGTTTGGCGGGTCGAATCCCAAGTGCCGCGTAACAGAGTGAGCGCCTGTTACTCGTCCCAGCTTCTGCCAACCTAGCAGTTCGAAAGCACGTAAAAAATGTGAGTAGAAAAATAGGAACCACTACGGTGGGAAGATAACAGCGTTCCGTGCGCCTTTGGCGTCCAGTCATGCCGGCCACATGACCACGGAGACGTCCTCGGACAAGCGCTGGCTCTTTGGCTTTGAAACGGAGATGAGCACCGGCCCCTAGAGTCAGAAACGACTAGCATGCACGTGCGGGGGAACCTTTACTTTTACCTTATTTCTAATTGTACTCTGTCCTCAACAGAAATTGCCTTTAGCTTTCCTGGTCAAGCATTGCTTATTTATTGTAAGAGGTGTGAGAATGTAACTCACTTGAGGTGTGCGCATGCTGCATCTACTCTTCTATGGTGGGTTGCCCAGAAAGTTTGTAGTGCCCTTCTTTACCCCTGAACTCTTCCTGCATAGATATATTCTTAGTTTTTCTTTTACACTTCCTTGACTTAAATTTGGATGACTTTTGCTTGCCGTTCTGTCCCCTTGGCAATGGCAGATGGGTCGTTGTCACAGAGACAGTGGACATTGCTCCACAGGATGGTTAAAAAAAAAACCAATTGCAATTAAAAATAAAAACTGTAGTGTAGTCTCTCCTTCCTGCGGCTTCAGGGATCAGCCTGAGTTTCGCAACAGGGGAGGCATAAAGTAAAAATAAGGAATAAAATTAAAATGAAACTCTGACAAGGGGATAACAGGGCAAAAGTAAATGTAGAGATAAGAATAAGCTAAATGTAGGGCAAAGGTAATACACTTGGATAAAAGGAAAGATGTAAAGATGAAAATTGGTTCTTGACAGTAGATGCTACTTCACTGCATCATATTCCTCCTTGAGTTAGGATGAATATTTTTTTAGTTGCTTAAGAGATGCATAGATTGCCCCATTTAGACACAGGTGGACATTCTGAGTGGCCTACAACCACAGTTAAAAAATAGAAATTCAAAGAGAACAAAACCTAAATAGGAAGAGTCCTGAGAAGTAACAACAACCAAAAACACTACAATGCCAGACAAGAGTTGGTCACTCCCTCTGACCAAGAATGGATGGAAACCAATCAAAGAGAGAAGCAACCTAGAACTAAGGAGAAATTTCCTAACCATGAGAACAATGAATCAGTGGAACAGCTTGCCTCCAGAAGTTGTGAACACTCCAACACTGGAGGCTTTTAAGTAGACACTTATCTGAAGTGGTACAGAGTCTCTGGTTGACGAGAGAGTTGGACAAGGTCCCTTCCAACTCTGTTATTCTATTAAAAGGTGGGGGGGATCAGCCAGGTCTGGAGGACTCAACACGCCTAGGGTGGGGACTAGAGGAATCTCAGGGGCAGATGTTGTTCCAGAAGGCAAGCAAGATTTCCATGTCATGACAGACACCATTTGTGATGCTTTTAGCACAGCTGATTCATAGGATACAGCAGAAAAAACATTCCCTCAGAGGAATGTTCTCTATTGAATGTACAAGAGGTTTATTCACACAGTGAAAAAGGATTAGCTTTGAGTTCCTCTGAAAGGCTGTCATTACTGATCATGGTATTCCCAGATATTGAAACCCATCTGGGATTTCTTTTCTTTTCTTTTCTTTTTTTGTTCCGTTGTAGCTGGGAATGTATTGCTGAAATAAAGGCAATATTGATGAAGTTGCTATTTATGCATTAATAAAGGTAAAGGTAAAGTTTCCCCTGCACACGCATGCTAGTTGTTTCCGACTCTAGGGGCCGGTGCTCATCTCCGTTTCAAAGCCTAAGAGCCAGCGCTTGTCCGAGGATGTCTCCATGGTCATGTGGCCAGCATGACTAGACGCCAAAGGCGCACGGAACGCTGTTACCTTCCCACTGTAGTGGTCCCTATTTTTCTACTTGCATTTTTTTTACATGCTTTCAAACTGCTAGGTTGGCAGAAGCTGGGACAAGTAACAGGCGCTCACCCTGTTACGCGGCACTCGGGATTTGACCCGCCAAACTGCCGACCTTTTGATCAACAAGCTCAGCGTCCTAACCCACTGAGCCACCGCGTCCCCTATTTATGCATTAGTTAACTGCAAAAAGCGGCTCTTCAAAATCCACAGAAGCTCAAACTAGGCAAAAAGAAACTATGCCAGCAACTGACTATCAGCAAACCTTTACAGTTTTCAGTTGTAACTTTCGAATGTTGCAGGCATTTCGATAGCAGGTATTTGTCTTTAGGATGGGAGCTCTGCTAACTATTTCAATATACTCTCAAGACTAACCCATCTGAAGGCTGTGTCGATGGTTCTTTACAGTGCTTGGCTACTACGTGTGTTATTTTTTTGGATTGTATTATGTTGTTGTTGTTGTTGTTGTTGTTAGCTGCAAAGTCATGTCTGACCCCTCGCGACCCCATGGACAATGTTCCTCCAGGCCTTCCTGTCCTCTACCATCTTCTGGAGTCCATTTAAGCTCACGCCTACTGCTTCAGTGACTCCATCCAGCCACCTCATTCTCTGTCGTCCCCTTCTTCTCTTGCCCTCAACCTTTCCCAGCGTTAGGCTCTTCTCCAGTGAGTCCTTCCTTCTCATTAGGTGGCCAAAGTATAACTTCAGGATCTGGCCTTCTAAAGAGCAGTCAGGGTTGATTTCCTCTAGGACTGACCAGTTTGATCCAAGGGACTCACAGGGGTCTTCTCCAGCACCATAGTTCAAAGACCTCAGTTCCTTGGTGCTCAGCCTTTCTTATGGTCCAACTTTCACAGCCATACATTGCAACTGGGAAGACCACGGCCTTGACTATACACACTTTTGTTGGCAGGGTGATGTCTCTGCTTTTTAGTGTGCTGTCTAGATTTGCCATTGCTTTCCTCCCCAGGAGCAAGCATCTTTTAATTTCTTGGCTACAGTCCCCATCTGCAGTGTATTGTATTGTATTATACAATTTATTTTACCCTAAGCTTCCTAGGGTCGAAATGGAGGTAGTGACAGATTTTATTTTCCTGGGCTCCAAGATCACTGCAGACGGGGACTGTAGCCAAGAAATTAAAAGACGCTTGCTCCTGGGGAGGAAAGCCATGGCAAATCTAGACAGCACACTAAAAAGCAGAGACATCACCCTGTCAACAAAAGTGCGTATAGTCAAGGCTATGGTCTTTCCAGTTGCAATGTATGGCAGTGAAAGTTGGACCATAAGAAAGGCTGAGCGCCAAAGAATTGAGGCCTTTGAACTGTGGTGCTGGAGAAGACTCCTGCGAGTCCCTTGGACTGCAAGGCGATCAAACCGGTCAGTCCTAGAGGAGATCAATCCTGACTGCTCTTTAGAAGGCCAGATTCTGAAGCTAAAACTCAAGTACTTTGGCCACCTAATGAGAAGGAAGGACTCACTGGAGAAGAGCCTAATGCTGGGAAAGATCGAGGGCAATAGAAGAAGGGGACGACAGAGAATGAGGTGGCTGGATGGAGTCACTGAAGCAGTAGGCGCGAGCTTAAATGGACTCCAGAAGATGGTAGAGGACAGGAAGGCCTGGAGGAATGTTGTCCATAGGGTCGCGATGGGTCGGACACGACTTCGCAGCTAACAACAACAACCTAGGGTCAGGTATGCAAGATGGGTAGCTACATAAATTGAATGAGTGAATGAATGAATGAATGAATTTGCTTAACAGAGAAACAACAGTAGCATATATGGATACTTCAACATCTC